>NC_056729.1:1983836484-1983981484 GCF_019279795.1 Protopterus annectens | reverse complement strand
GTATTATGGTCTTCATTCCTTAACAGGTGTTATTTTCTGATACCTGATACTGAAAAGTGATGCCTGTATATAGACTAGGAATATTTTACTTAATTTTGCATGTTTATAGATCTGCTGTATTTGCTGTTTTGTTTCTTAAACCATCACTTTCTTCCTCCATTGCAATCCCTTCACTTAATTCGATGATAATGCAACAATCCACTCAACATTCCGTTAAAGGCAAACAGACTACCTGCTTGTGGATTGTGGAAGGAGCTGGGGACCATTTTTTTTCTCTGTTTAAGAGAAGTTAAAACATTTTTCAAGCTCTCAGGTTGCAGAGCAAAGTTATCCTCATTGCCCCTTTTTGACCTAGACAAACCTGGTTAACCTTCCTTTGGTGTCATCTGGTTTGCCTTCCAATAAGGTTAGATCTGGCCCTGGATTTGCTCTCTCACCCATCAGGGAATCCCCATCCAGACATGCAAGGCCTGAAGCTAACCACATGATTTCTCCATTTCCAATGATGGCAAGATTTTCCAGGCTTTCTTCCCCTGTTCGAGAAATTTTGGTCTCTTCACATAGGTCTTCCGACATGTAAGGTTTATAGGAATAAGTGGAAAATATTTATTTGGGCAGAACAGAAACAGATAGATCCCTTTACAGTACCAGTTGCAGTCATACTGGACTTTTTGGCTTCCCTTTTCTATGAAGGAGCTAGTCATTCTGCTGTCAAAGTCCAGCTAACAGCCATTTCCAATTTTCACTTTGGTTTTGATTCTTTATCCCTTGCCTCTTCTAAACTCTGTAAACCTTTCTCAGGGGCACTTTCCTACTATGGCCTACAGTGAAAGATCCCACGATGATTTTACAAACCCTTGTTCATCCCCTCCATGAATCTGCAGATTCTGTGGATTTTAAATTCCTTTCCTGGAAAATGATTTTTCAGGTAGCTGTTATTTTTGCAGTGTCTGAACTCCAGGCCCCTTCTTCAAAATTTCCATATTTGATTTTTCACAAGGGTAGAGTGACCCTGTGTACTAATCCTTCTTTTTTTACCCAAGGTAGCTAAGGAAAAGAATATTAATCAGTCTATCGATCTTCCATTCTTTTTTCACAGCCATCAAAACAAAGGTGAATATACTCTCCACTTGCTTGATGTTCACAGATGGCTTTGTTTTTATTTACTCAGGACCAAGTCCTTTAGGAAGTCTGATCAATTGTTTGTATCTTTCTCTTTGACAAAAAGAGGTAAATCTATTACCAAAGTCTCGCTTGCTAGTTTCTTGAAGGACTGTATTACCTTTATTTACTCCTCCAAAAATGTTCCCTTACCAAATTAAGGCCCACACCACAAGAACCATGGCTACTTCTCAGGCCTTTTGGTCTAGAGTCTCCATTGAGGACATTTGTGCAGTAACTACTTGGTGTAATCATCACAAGTTTATTATGCATTACAAACTAGACATTATATCCAGAAGTAGAAGTGCTTTTTGCTGTTCTCCAGAATATCCTTCCATGAGGGCCACCCTTAGTATCTGGGGACTCTGTCCCACAGGTTAATGAAGTGAAGAGGACATCAGATAAGGAAGTTATTTTCTTACCATAATGTTCCATCTGTGTTGTCCATCATTATTTCCATTAACCCCCCATCCCCCTAGCCAAGTCTTTGGGAAGCCTGGTTGTATGTACAAAGGAATTTCCCATTCCTTATGTTGAGCTCTTGGTGTTGTTTATTTAGTAGAGTTTTGTATTTCTTTCATATACATATGTTTCATGTGCTATGTCTTTGCTGGCAGACTTGATCTGAGGTTCGTTGGGGGAGTGGGGCATTATGGCTATAGGAGAGGAGCTCAAGTCAGGAAGCTCAGGCTGTAGAAAAGGCGTCTGGTCAATTCCGAGGATTGCAACCAAAAGCCATAGGTTAATGGAAATGAAGATGGGCAACACAAATAGAACATTATAGTAAGAACATAACTTTTTTTGGCGGGGGGGTTCTGCCAATTAGACATTTCACTTCAATTTAAAACTCTGCCCATCTTAACATATTTACTCATGCTAGCAATCACTATAAGATCATACTGTGAGGGCTATCCATTTAAATTAGTTAAACCTCAATTAACCCTCCCATTTATATCTTCTCGTTTAATAGATGTACACTCCAAATACCCACAACTTTAAACATTGTTCCTATCGTTTTTTTACCCATCTCTTTTTCGTACAATTACCTGGTATTGTCTAACAAAGTAGCTGGAAATAGATAAAATAGAGTGTATATATTTTACTTGAAAAGCAATTCAATTACAAAACAAATTATTTTAGTGGTCTTTTGGTAAATGCAAAACCAAGTTTTGACAGCAATACACATACCATTGAATTTTATTTTATATTATGGGTACAAGTATTCTGCATATATGGGAGGTACAAGTATTATGCATCTGCAGGCAATGTGTAAGTACCATGCATCTCTGGGTGGTCGCATGTCCAGAATACTAACACTAAACTGTCAGCAGCTGTCCCACCCAGTCATCATACATCTGCAACTCCCAGTACATATTCAGAAATTCTGAAGAATACACCCAAAAATCCATACCTGTGCCTCAAGAAGCCATGCCCATAAGCTCAATAGAACCACACTCTCATGTACTTACACATTGTTACAGTAAGTTGCATGTACACTGTGTGACTGTGTGGGCAGTAGGGGGAGCCCGTAACAACAAGTTGTATGGAATTAAAATTGAACCAAGGTGGATATGAAAGCTACTGAGTTAGATATTGCATCATGGCAATCCCGGTATGATCCTGACTCCACTGTACATAAAACTGACTGCAATTTTACAAAGAGTCTGTGATAATGTCATGCTTACTTGAAGCCAAAATTAGTGGCACCTCAATCTCAAATAGTTTTAAAAGGGGTAAAAGTAATTATGACATGATTATTCACATTTCCTCCTTCTTGGATGTTCACTCAGCAGAATAGGCTGAGATTAGTGAGCATCTTAACAAGCATGGGAAAACACATATACTTTGTGACATGATATGTGAATATCAAGACAAAATGCCAGTATTCAGTCAGTGGCTAAGGGCATGGTGTTTTGTGTGTGCGACCTTTTTGAAGAAATTAACAAGGTTAAAGAGACAGGACCTGCCTTTGACAAAGCCAAATTGATACAAGTCCAGGGCCGACAGTTTTTCTGTGTGCAATTTAATGAGGTCTAAAATTATATCTTATATGGTTTTATATATAAGGCTGATAAAACCAATAGGGCTGTAGTTTCCATGTTCATTGGTTGAGCCATCTTTGCTTAAGGACATTGGGATAGTTATTTTTAGGCATTAGGAATGTGACCCATGGAGTTGCTTAGGTTAAAGAGGTGTAGTAAGAGTTAACTTAAGATGGGCCACATTCAGCTCTAATCAAGTAACTTGATATGTTAATCAAGGCTCGCAGTTGTGGTATGTCTTAAGATGGGCCACATTCAGCTCTAATCAAGTAACTTGATATGTTAATCAAGGCTCACAGTTGTGGTATGCCTAGATTTGGAGAGGGTAACTTGATATGTTAATCAAGGCTCGCAGTTGTGGTATGCCTAGATTTGGAGAGGGATAAGAGCATTTGTTTCCTTAGTAATTACAGAGGGTAGCTGGGATTGAGGAATCTGTAAGCATTTGTAACTGCAGGTGAAGTAAAACTGACACTGAATTTGTTGGCTAAAATATTAACTATTTTATTTGGATTTAAGCAGGAGTTGTTTTGGACATGCTGCAAACCTTATTGAATATTAATTATTAATGTCCTGGTGTTGTTAAAGAAGAATGTATAGTTTATTTTGGTTTTGATGGCAATTTTAAGTTATTATTCATTGTTAATCTTCCTAATAGCACCTTTAAGTTCTTAGCGAACTTGTTTAACTGAGCTGTTAGCATGGGCAGAAAGTGATCAGTTGTCAGGATTTAGTAGTTGCTTCCTCTTGTTATATAGTTATTTATGTAGGTATTCCAAATTAGCGGTTTGCTTTTAAACTTCCCATTATATTTGATGTTGATAGTGATTGCCTTGTCAGTTCATTTACTTAAGTGTGAGTAGAACTCAGAAGTACAGGCATGAGCTTTAGCAGTGAGTTCCATCAGAGGATGACTGTAACTGAATTTCATTAGTAAAGTAGTTGTAGAAGGTTGGCTTTTCAGAGGTCCTTAAATACAAAAGTTTTAGTGGGGGAAATGCTACAGTCTAAAGGAAAATGTTGCAGATTTACAATCTGATTTGAGTGGTAATAATGGTATACAGGGAGGTGTGCACGTAGGGGCCATATTATTGAGTTTGAGATCGAGGGTAGTGGAGCCCCCGATGGGAAGGTTGACCAATTGTTCCATGTAGTTAACATTTATAAGGTCAAGGAAGCACTGGATGTGTTTGTCAGTGGGGGTATAGGTTAGCCAGGTAGTTGAAGTCACCCATTATAGAAGTGTTTTGGATTAGTGAAGGTTTTGATAAGGCATATTAAGGTAGTTCTCATGATCAGTAGGAGATATGGAAAGTGATCCATAACTAGTTGTGAAGGGTAACTTGGCTTTCTAAGACTTCAAGTTTTGGATCTCACAGAATCTGTCAAGAAATGATGGGGTCCCTGACAAATACTGATACTCTCCCACAGCTGCTAATTGCTTTAAAGGCATGATAAGTGCTAAATCCAGGAACCGAGAAAATGTTTTTATTACGTTGAAGCTACACTTCTGTAACTGCACATATGCAAATTCATTCAAGTTTGCAGAGGGCCTCAAGATCAGTAAATTTAATATTCCTGGGACTGAGTTGAGCCACCTTAATGTGTTCAGAATTAGAATTTACTGAGCTGGAATGTGCAGTACATAACCTCTGCCTGAAAAAAGGCTCTATGATGTAAATCCCTATCTCATCATGTGGGTGGCCAACTGGTTTACCGGTAAGACCCACAAGATCAAAATAGGCACCTCCACTTCCGACAGCAGACCTGTCACTAGTGATGTTCCCCAGGAATCTGTCCTGGGACCCCTGCTGTTTGGCATATACTTTTCAGAGGTCCAGGCAAAGACAAAAGGCATGTGGCTGACCAAGTTTGTGGACGATTGCAAGTTGGGTGCTGTCGCTGACCCTCCAAATGATGTTAACATACTGCAAGAGGGTCTCACAGCAACAAATGACTGGTTCCAAAGTCATGGCTTTAAGTTAAACACAAAAAATGTATTATCATACCATTCAGCAAAAACACAGCCCTCTTCTGATTACGCATCAATAGCAACCCCCTAAGCACACAACCTGTGGTGAGAGACCTAGGTAGTCAGGTTGGCAACAGTCTCACATTCGACCATCATGTAGCAGCAGTGGTCAGAAAAGCCTTTTACTTGGGTCATCTCATAAGTAACGGGATTGCATCCAGAAAAAAGGAGGTTATTACCTCCTTGTACTCCTCCCTCATTAGGCCAATAATTGAGTATAATGCCCTGTTTGGTATGTACCCCTCCAAACACCTGCACCAACTTGAAAGGCCACAAAAATACTTTGCAAAGAGAATCCATGGCCTCCAACACCTGTCTTATGCAAACAGGCTCAAATCACTATCACTCTACTCTGTATCATACAGATTGCTCAGAGCTGATCTGTGTCTCACCTACAAGGCAATATCGGACCCTGCCCTAATAGAGATGCTCCATATCCATAAGTCTAACTCCTCCCACATTACCCACTCGAAAGCTCTAAATCTAATGTGCAACATCAGCAAAACCTGCTGGATCATAAGAAGTTACTAGGCTATTGGCCCTGAGGCCCTTACAAGCCTAGCCAAGAATTTACCCAGGTATGTCTCCGAGGCTGCCCCGTGTCTGGAATAGACTTCCCATACATGTCAAACAGAGTACCTTGCTGCCCTCTTCAAGCACAGCCTTGATGAGTAGATGAGAAACCAGAAATTTGTCCCAGGGGTTCCACCTGTGTCCCTCATTGACAGGGGCGACAGGTGCTGACTGAGGTTTTGTTTTTTGAGAATAAACTCTTGGCTAGGCTTGTAAGGCCCCAGGGCCATTAGCCTAGTAACCTCCTCTGATCCTGTGATTCTATGGGGGAAGAAGGCCTGTCCTCCATCTCCTGCCATACTTGATCTCCTTTGAATGGCACCTGGTATCATTCTGGGGGATAATACAAATCCATCCATTGTCTTTCCTGCTTTGGCCATATGCAGGATACATCATGTATTCCTGCATGGCTTTCTGAGTGAGCCACTACCAGGCTGGAATCATATTTGTCAGGATTGAGGGATAAAGACAGTCCTCATTACTTCAGAGATCCTGCATCCAGAAAGCCAGCTGTCACCCCTTTCTTTTCCAGCCTGTTGACAGTGGTTGTCATTCATGGTTATACCCTTGCACTTAACATATTCAGTTATATTTAGCCTTGGCCTTAGGATAAAGTCAGATTCAGTCATAAAAAAAAATCTTTCCCAGTCTTTAAAAACTGAAAACTGTAATGCCATACTTATGAAAGCAGACTTTTCTCAGTGACCCACATAAGCCTGGTCATGATGCTTTCCTGGAGTTCAACTTCTGGGTTATTAAGTGCTACGTTGATGAACATATATAGATACACAGATATAGTCAAGAAAATATCATTTTGGTGAAATCACAAAACAAGAAATGCAGCAGAAAAAAGGGGTACTACTTGACTTCTATAAATTAGCCCAGTGATAAAAACAAGTCTAAATACTGAAACTGCTTTTGTTATCAAAATCATCTGGCAGTAGCTTTGATCTGTGCTTGATCTCAGAAGCTGAATCTAGTAATAAGGTATTCTTTAATTAAATGACCATCTATACCCAATAACAGAATAAAGTGAATCTGCTGGCAGAAAAATGGGCACTTGCTTATTATCGCAACCACACTTTCTCACCAGCCCATTATTTGTGTTTTTGCAACCGCGCATTTTCCCCAGCATGTCATTTGTATAATTCAGAAAGTAGTCGTTATTTGGTTAATTTCACACTGCAAAGTAGGATTGTCTTAGATATATTCTCGCTGGCACAATATTTATTTAAATGAGATCGCAACCACGCCAGTCCATTATTTTTTTATGCCAATGCAGTTATTATAAACTGCAAAAGCTGTAAATACATTCCTCAGAATCTGATCTGCAGCAGTACATGCCAACTCCTTATTTCGGTATTTCACAAAGGCAGAGGCTGGCATTGGACTAAGGTTATTGCAGGAATGGCTAGATTAGGACTCTGTTTGGCTGGCATTCGTCTGGGGTGAGGAACGTGCCACAAAATATCAGCCTGGACACCAAATGAATGTGCAGCACAATACGATATGTAACATTTGCCATTGAGAATCTACTTCAGGTTGGGTATTGCTGCATAAATCTGGAATATTTAATATATACAACATATTATGCTACCAAGGTTTTTGTTTTTATGATTATACCCCCGTTAGGCTGCGTACACTGTGGAGCATGGAAGGAGTCAATGATACTAATAACGGGCTGGCGAGAAAACGTGGTTGCGATAATACCCAAGTACCGAAAAATGTTATGCAGAATTCACAATGACGACATATGTCATGGTGCTGTAGACAAGTTGAGGCAACCTGTGTATGACTGTAAGTTAAATTTCTATGGAATGAGATAGTATTCTTGGTTTACGAGGCAGAATTTAGAAAAATATGCGAAAACTGGAATCAGCCATTTTAAACAGAATGCTGGCATCACATCAATGCCCAGTGACATCTGCTATAGGCTGTGGTATCAATTCACGCAGTGGGGGCACATACGTCATACACTTCTGTGGACCTGTCAACCTGATCAGTATTCTTTGCAGAATTGTGAAGGCAGTCCTAGTAGACCTTATACAAAATGACATAGTATACCTGATTCTGTTAAGGTGTGGAATACCATGGGTTTGTTAAAAGGCAATCTTGCATTTTAAACCATTACATTCTATGTTTCTAACAACTTTATTAATGGTATCACATTTTGAGTTGCAACATGCGCTCACATGCACTAATGGAAAGTAAAACAACCTTAATAACATGTTTCCATTACTATTGCTGAGCAACACACACATCTTTTAACAATTTTTCATTTGCTCCATTATTACATAAATTGCTCAGTTCTAGCCTTCCATTAAACCCAATCCTCCTCCTGAACATTATTTTGCTTTTTCCTACAAATTCCATTAATTTCTTAGAAATGTGATCCTTTCTTTTTCTAAAGATTCCACCCTTAATTCTTTCCTCTCCCTTGCAACATTCAGTACTTCCATTACAGCTGGTTTAGACTTTGATTTCCATTTTGTACTATGTTTTTTACTGCCAATGGTATTAAATTTAATAAGGCCTTACTGTGCTTTGGCAATTCACATCCTGTATCCGAACTCAAACGAATTATTTTCATAGTTAGTACTGTTTGTTCCCCTAACATTTCTGTCAAAGTACTCTGCAAGGAATTTTTAAAATCAGCTAACTCATTACAATCCTGAAAAACATGTTCCCGATATCTTTTCCGTTTGGTATCACATGTCCACTAGTTATTATCCACCTGAGGAAAAATCCTGTGTGGTGTAATTATGCTAACACTTCCATGCAAAAAAAAAAAAAAAAACGTAACTTTCTGGACACTTGGGAGCCTTACCGATTTCTTCCCATTTTTCCTTTGTAATTTGTGTTTTGTGGGCCTTTTCCTGATATTTCTAACTTCTTTGATTGATTCTTATAGTTTTTACATAATATTTTACATGCTGTGCTAATTATCCCTTTTTAACAGCATCTTCTGTTCTAGATTCAGCTAAAAATTCTACCAAAACTAGTCTTTCACTTAACATTGCCATCCCTTTTCTTTTCCTGTCTCTGTTATCAATTTCTGATTGGGAAGGTATTTCTAACTTGCAGTCCAAATTCCTGTTTACACTCACCCCACTCCATTATCTTTCTCTCCCAAGTTGCTCACAATACATTGGTTCCTTTGCTACTTTCCTCTTGGAAATTTTAGTACCCTCTTGCCTATTTTCTGTACACCACTTTGCAGATGTCTCTGATAGGTAAAATCTCATTTCTCCATTCACATGCTGGCTTAGTTCTTAAAATACTTTTTTATACTCATGAATTATATATTGTGTATGGTTGTTACTGTTCTTAAGGATTTGCATCCAGTGTCCTTATCTAACACCCCCGTCCTATTTCATCATCATCTTTTTCCATTTTGATTTATAACCTTCAGCTTGAGATTTGTATGAGCCTTAACTGCATAGCCTTAAAGTACCACTTCAAACAGGTAAATCCTGAACCATCTTGTTCTTTGGAATGACTCAGTGAGATTATCCCAGTTTTTATCCTCTTTCTTCCAAATAAATTCCTTCAACTTTTTTGTTAATTGTCATCCACAACTTCTCCTCCAGTTAATCAAAATATGCCTGTTCTTTATATAAGACTAAAGGGACTAAAAACATTTTACATGATTAAGAGCTTTCAGTTTCTTAACTTTTGTATTGACTTCTGTTTAGTCTTTTCCCATGTACAGATTCCATAACAAAGCCCTTTTTAACCTGTATGCCTAAATATGCCATTGTATAATACTCCCATAAGTGTGTGTATTGCTGAACCAGTTTATTTGTGGTACATAGCTTACATCTTTAGCTTTTATCTTTATTTTCCATTTCCAAAAGGCTTGAAACAGTCTCAAAATTAATGTTGATATTCTTTGAAGAGGTAACAACAGCAGCTGATACAGGGTGACAGTGCATATCTCTTTGTCTTGATATAAGGAAGTAACTGCCATATTTAAAGTATTGAATGCAAACTGGTTAACATAACCGCTTCAGTAAAATATATGGAAATTCTCTAAGGTGTTCTGCTTAAAAGCATGCATGTCTGTGTATTATCAGTGGTCTCATCGTTAACATAATTAAATATAGCATCATGAGCCTTGATAAAAATAGAATAAGTTATGATAATAAAGTAAGCTGGCAAATTTTGAAAAGACACTGTTGTTAAAGTTGTACAGAAGCTGCCATGCAGCAATTTAGTCTAACTACTGTGTCCCTACTAGACCCGCGGTGGTGGTGCTGCGGTAGCGTTGTCGCCTCACAGTAAGACGCTGTCTGGTTCAATTCTCAGCTAGAGCGTCTTCTGCGTGGAGAAATGCATGAATGGGCGTACCTTTGTTGAAGGTTGTGCGTCAGGCCTGGCAAGCCGGTGTGTAAAAATCAACTGCCAATCATTAGCGGACCGGAGTTCCGCTGTGGCGACCCCTAACCGGGAAAAGCCGAAAGACACAAACAAACAAACTGTGTCCCTACTAGCTTAACATTGGAAAAGCATGCGTCTTCTGTGTGGAGACATGCGTGAATGGGCGTACCTTCTTTGAAGGTTGTGCGTCAGAGCTGGCAACTCGGCACGTAAAAATCTGCTGCCAATCATTAGCGGACCGGAGTTCCGCTGTGGCAACCCCTAACTGGGAAAAGCCGAAAGACACAACAACAAATATCTTGTAAAAGGCATATCTGCTCACTTTAGAGAGATCATCCCACTTTCTGTATCAATACTCCAACCCGTTGTTAAATACAGTGCTGCAGACTGAAGCCTTTCAGCAAGTCACCTGAATTAACTTGTAACGGTACAATGATTCCTTACTAAAAAGTCACAAAGCTGGAAGACTTGGCTTATTCAAGAAACAATTTAGGAATTATTGCTATGTTCTGTTTCCTGTAAATTGCTTGTAGGTGATCTCTGACTCATTTGTAATGCATTGCCTAATACGGTTCTGTTTGAAAGTCTGTGGGAGCTAGTAATAGGTTGAGGAACCTAAAGCAAAAATTAAATAGGTTTACTATCAAAAGCACGAAAATCACTTGCATGAATGGCGATTTCCGTGACAAATAACGTTGACTCATGCATATTAAGTAGGTTGTATGGTCGATGCAGCAAAGTCGACAAATTCTGTCGACCATAGTTTCTAAATCCCCCATTCATGGCAATGCTGTGAATCCCTGCCCTGTGTACGTCCTTCTGAACGGACGTACACATGAACGTCGACATTCCGACTGTCACTGCTACTGTGGTCGAGGAGGTGGCTGTCGGACATGTCAACGTTGACCTTTTGACTTTAAACCAAATTAAATAGCAGTAATAGAAAAAATGTAAGCGATGCATTACACAATGCCATCCAAGATTATGGAATAAATTTCTCCTTCTAATCAGAAGTCATCACTTATTATTTAAAAATAATTTTAGAATATCTATACTTGTATTCATGAAAATAACACTTGCGCTTGCATAAACTGCAGACATCAAAAGATACAGATCTGATGCTATCCGTGTCATTAATGATCACAGATGGGTCTTGGATCTGACATCAGATCTGAGCCGGCAGAATAAGTGACAGCTCCTGAGCTCGAGCCCCCCAGGAACACCTGCTACCCATAATCCTCAGATCTCATTTGCCACAAACTGTGAGTAGACATGTCTTCTGCAGTTCGAGCTTTTCATCCAGATAAGTAGTCTTTTTGTGGGTTTTCTTCTCTCCCCTTTCTATCCTTGTTAGTTAGTTTATTGGTAGGTTCCTTCCCCTCTATTAGCTGTTCATTGGTCTGTTAGGTTTTTCCTGCTTTATCCCATTTCTTAGTTCTTTCCATATTTTCCTTGGGTTAGTGTGTGTGTGTGTGTGTGTTGGGGGGTTTGTATTTGTTTTTTACTGTGTCTGAAAAACCATCTGGTTTCAGGCACTGCTCCTCATGTGGTCGGAAGTTAGCTCCTGCCGATATGCATTAGGAGTGTGTCTACTATTTAGGAGAGTCCCATTTAGAAGTTGAGTGTGATATCTGTGCAGGATTCAACCCCAGGGCTCTCTTAGACCACAGAAATAAGCTCTTGCTAAAAGGGCTAGTTAAAGGGGATCCCCTGGGCTCGGGTTCCCCCTCTAAAGCCCCATCGGATCCCAAGAGGAAGCCCTCCTCCTCTCGGAACTCTCCTTCTAAAAGGCCAAGGCCCTCGGATCTCAGTGCCCTAGATCAGAGTACAACCTTGGGGACATTGGCTTCGGGGTCTTCAGCTCCGAGAGACTCTGCTCCCACTGTCAGCAATTATTCCTTGAAGGCTCGGGGGTCCTCGGATCCGATTGGATCCAAAACCCTCTTGGATCCGACTGATCCATAAAATCCATCCATGAGGTTCTTAGTGCGCTCGGATCCATCCAGGCCATTGGATCCGATAGCTTTCTCGGAGCCCATCGTTATTGTTGATCTCCCAGCCCCTTTGAGAGTGTCGGATCCGAGGCAGTCCAGTTGGTGCTCTTCCAGGGACCACAGATTCTCAGCCCATTCTGGCCATTCTTCTATTTCCTCCCAGTCTAACAGGTGTTTGCTCCAGTCAGACATGGACCAAAGGAATGTCCTGAAAGCCCAAATGGAACTTGGCTTGTTACTGTCCCATAGCCACTTGCCGAGGGGAGCTTCACTCCCGTCGGAACTCCTCTCTTTCCATCTGACTCGTTCAAGTTTGGCTCCCCAGGGTCAGAGCTTGCCTAAGGAGAGGCGGTCAGTGTTGGGTAGTGTTCCCACCCCCATACCACCTGGGTCCCAGGCTGGTTCAGCCTCGTTGCCCTTGGAGCTGGCTATGCCTTGGCCCCGAGAGGTCCACAGGGCCCACCGAGGTGGAGGATCCGGTCTGGAGTTTTTGGACCGTTCCCTTCTCTTGAGGGCATCAGCTTTGGACAGCTTTGGACCGATATCACCCAGGGATGTCGGTGCTTTGTCGGGGTCTCCCTTTCCAGCCCAGTTGGCCTTTCCCGGCGCAGATGAGGGTGGGGCTTCCTCCAGTCCGTCAGCCTTCCGGGCAATAGAGAGGACCATCTCCGTTTGGTTGGCAGCCTCTACCTCTGCTCTGGACCCACCCATGCCTGGTTCTATTTTAGTTGACGAGTCCTCATCATCCATTTGGGTTCAGCCCTGCCATGAGCACCTTCAGAAGGGCATTACCCCCATGGGGGTACTCTCCTCTTCCAAGCCCTCCCCAGAAGAGGACATGCAAGAGGAGGCACCTGGACTCCCCTTGAGAGTCTCTGACTGAGGACATGTATTTTGAAGAAGGGGGTGGGTCCCCATACCACCATCTGAGGAGGTGTCCTTTGGAGACATTCTTGAGATCCCCCACCCCATCCTCAGAAGAATTCGTGTTCCTAAAGACGTTTGGGGTGGACCCATCTACCTCCTAAGTGTCTCCCCCTGTGGATGAGGAAGTCCAGCCTATTTCCAACAGAGTGTAGAAGGAGACTGACACAGTAGAACCAGTCCCCAAGAGAGCGGACAAGTTCCTAAGTCCACCGAAAGACAAAGCATTTTGCAGTAAGGGTGTTCCTGTGGATGCCGTAGTGGTTGCTGCAGCCACCAATAAAGAGGTTGCGGAACAGAGCTCTACATTCCATCCCCCTAATAGAGAGTCGCTGGTAATTGACTGTTTTGGGAAGTGCGTGTATGCCTTAGCTACTTTCGGACTGAGGACTACTAATTATATGGCGCATTTCACATGGCTGCAAAAGGATTTGGTGTCTGAACTTTCCTCTTCCCTTTCAGAGTTGTTGCCTCCAGATAGCCTTAAACTGGTCTCTCCAAAGCTTTCCACTCTTAAATCCCTTCCTAACGCCTCAATGAGGTTGATCTCTAATGCAGTTGAGGCCACCTAATGAGCAGTGGGCACATGCATTGATGTCAGGCGTCATGCCTGGCTTCTCCTTTGTGGGTTTGCGGACAACTTCAAGGCATCCTTCAGCAATCCCGTTTGATGGATCTACTTTGTTTGTTCCTTCTGTCAAGGAAACCCTGACCCACAGCAAGCAGGAGGGAAACACCTTGTCCACAGTTGGTATCAAGTTTTCTACTCCCCAACATTCTTTCTCCAAGACTCTGAGGGGTAGTAAGAAACTGTGGTTACTCAGGGCTCAGTCTTCCTTCCAAGATGCTCCTCAGGAATCATCTTCTTCCGGTCGGGGAAGGGGATTTGATGGCAGATGCCGCACCAGAGGCAGAGGAGACCACAAAGTCAGGGCTTCCAAGAAGCCTTCTCGGAGAAGCCCACACAGCACTCCTGAAGCACTGCTCGACTGTCCTGCCCTGGAGGCAGTCAGTGGCGGTATCTTCTTGCACCCCCTGGCTTGGGCAGCTATTACCTCAGACCAGTAGGTGCTAAGCATTGTGTCTAGGGGAAATTTTATCTCTTTCAATCACCCCCCCCCCTACAATTCAAAAGTCACTCCCAGATAGTCCACCTTGCCAAAGGGAGTTAGCTTTCACAGAGGTTCAAGACCTTCTTCAAAAAAGAGCCATCCAGGAGGGTCCCAACAGGACACCGAGGGTCCAGAACTTTCTCGCTTCTTTTTAGTGCCCAAAAAAAACAGGGGACCTGAATCCCATTCTAGACCTCGGCAGGTTGAATTTATCAGTCAAGAATTCTAAGTTCCAGATGGTCACTGTTCAGGCCATTGTTTCGCTTCTGTGCAAGGGTGACTGGATGTGCTTGATAGATCTTGAGGATGTATGCTATCACATAACAATTGACAGACGCTACAGGAGATTCCTGCGCTTCTGGTTAGGGGCCAGTCACTAGCAGTTCAGAGCCCTGCCCTTCAGTCTCACCTCAGCCCCCCCCCCCCCCCCGGTGTTCAAATGTATGGCAGTGGTAGAATCCCATCTCCGACTGCAGGGATTTCAGGTTTTCCCTTACCTGAATGATTGACTCCTCATGGCTCCCACAAGGCATCATCTGTCTCTAGCCACACATTACAGTCTCGGCCTTTTTCAAGATCTGGGCATTACAGTCTACCTTCCCAAGTCAAACCTTGTCCTGTGTCAGAGACTGGAATTCATAGTGGTTCTTCTGGACACTGTGTCAGAGACTGCAGCTGTTTCTCCACGCAGAGTAGATGTGATCGGGGAGCAAAACAAGTCCTCCTCCTTCTGGGTTGGGAGAGTGTCCTGGCCCATTTAATAATTCAAGCCCTCAGTTCTATGGCGCTGGCAATTCAGCTGGTCCCCTTCGCCAGGTAACACATACAGGTGCTACAGTGAGACCCTTGTGGTACAGTGGTTAGCTCATTTTTACCCTATGTCCATGGCAGTCTGGATATCTTGAGTTTGCAGTCTTCACTTAGTGTGGTTGCTCCGGTCCACAGACCTTCTGCTAGGGAGACCCTTTTGTCTTCCACAACCTCAGGCCACAGTGACCACATACGCCTCCCTGTTTGGGTGGGGAGGGGGCATTTTCAGGGAAGGATAGTCCAAAGCACATGGTCCCCCTTGGAAACCATGTTGCACATCAGTGACCTAGAGATGAGAGCTGTCCTTCTATCGTTGCAAGTCTTCGAGGTCTATCTCCCTCTTGGGACTGTGGCAGTTGAGACAGACAACATGGTGGTAGTCTGGTACATCAGCAAGCAGGGGGGGACATAATCGTATCCTCTGTGCAGAGAGGCTACAACATTGTGGGAATGGGCTATGTCCTCCAGGCACTTTCTTCTTGCAACACATATTCCCGGTGATTCCAGCGTGTTGGTGGACAAACTCAGCAGATCTATCCTGAGTCCCCACAAGTGGTCCCTGAACCAGTCAGTGGCAAGCCAGATTTTCGACAGTTGGGGTCTCCCATGCTGCGATCTGTTTGCCTCCTCAACCAATCACAAATGCAGCAAATACTTTGCCCTGATCCCCCCACCGGGGGAATCTCCCAGGGATGCTCTGATTCATGATTGGCCACCGGGACTTCTCTGTGCCTATCCTCCAATGCCCCTCATTCCAAAGACTTACAGAAAACCCATCACCTGAAGATTCACCTCATCCTCATTGCTTCCTTCTGGCCTCGTCAGACGTGGTTCTCCCTCCTCTGGTCTCATCTGAAATATCCATCCTGGATATTAGATCCAGCCCAGGATCTCATTTCCCATCCACTGGGGCTTCCACTTCCCAACCTTCAATCCTTGAGGCTGACAGCTTGGTACCTCCAGTTCCAATGATTGTCAGCCAGATTAAGCTGCCTTCTCTGGTGAAGGACATCATTTTGGCCTCCCAGAAACCTTCTACTAAAAAAGTTTATTCCAGCAAATGGAAGAGGTTCTGTCTTTGGGCTCATCAGCGTGACATAGATCCTTTTCCGGCTCCCATTCCAGTCATTTTGTCATTCCTTTCTTCTCTGTTTCAACAAGGTGCAAGTCTCTCGATGAATAAGCTTCATTTTGCGGCTATTTCTAACTTCACCTAAGTGACAGCCCCATGTTGTAGGCTGTGCAAGGGCTTTCTTAAGGGTATTTTCTTTCTCAGGCCTCCTTTCAAAGATCTGTCTCCTCCTTGGGATCTAATTTGGTGCTGTAGTCCCTTGGTGCTGTAGTCCCTGACACAACCCCACTTCAAGCCTGCTGTGAAGTGTGATATTAACTTTCTGTCTTGGAAGACAGCCTTTTTGGTGGCTCTTACCTCAGCCAAGAGGGTTTCGAATTGCAGTCTCTTTGCATTAAAGCTCCCTTTATGATTTTTCACAAGGGTAGGGTATCTCTCAGGACCAATCCTTCATTCATTCCTAAAGTAATCAG
This sequence comes from Protopterus annectens, assembly GCF_019279795.1. Classification (NCBI taxonomy): domain Eukaryota; kingdom Metazoa; phylum Chordata; order Ceratodontiformes; family Protopteridae; genus Protopterus; species Protopterus annectens. The sequence goes on along the minus strand of NC_056729.1, from coordinate 1,983,964,911 downwards.
AAACTAACCTTAATCAATCAATTCAGCTACCCATCTTTTTTCCCAATTTTTCGAACAAAGGGGAGTACAAACTACATTGCATGGATGTTCATAGGCAGCTACGTTTCTATCTGAAGAGGATGGAGAGTTTTCGAAAGTCGATCAGTTTTTCATAGCTTTCTCACAGGCCAGAAAAGGTAGGGCTATTTCCAAAGTGTCTATTTCATGGTGGATCGCTTGTTGCATAGTTCACTCACATTTATGAAAACAATCACATTGATCTTCCCAGGCCTACTAAAGCTCATTTGACTAGGTTGGTGGCTATTTCTTCAGCCTTCTGGGCAAGGACTTCCTTAGAAGACTTCTGTGCTGCTGCCACTTGGTAAAATCCCCATAGTTTTGTAACACATTACAAGCTGGACTTGGTGTCCAGGGATAGAGCTTCATTTTGTTCTTTTGTGCTCCGGCATGTCCTTCCTTGAGACCACCAAGGGTTATGGATAGCTGGGGACTCTGACCCATCTGTGATCAATAATGACATGGATAGCATCAGGCAGAGTTATGTCCTTACCGTAACATGGAATCTGTGCTATCCAGTGCCATTATTCATCACATTCCCACCTTCCGTCTCCCCTCCTTCTGGTGACCGGGTATTCATGGAGTAATGGTGTATTTGGTTCTGTTATTCCTTATTGTAGACAGTTCCACTGCCTTTATTTCTAGCCAGCAAACTCAATCTGAGGATTATGGGTAGCAGGGGTTCCTGGGAGGAGAAGAACTCAAGCTCAGGTGCTGTCGCTTACTCTGCCAGCTCGGATCCAAGACCCATCTGTGATGAATAATGACACTGGATAGTACAAATTCCAAGTTATGGTAAGTGCATAACTCTTTTTTACACTACTGGCAAAAATGAAACTCTGATACATCTTTACCTACAATGAGAAAGGACTCATTATCAGTAAATCTGCATGTCTGTGAATCAGGTGTATTCACCACCATTGTTAAACCGCACTTTTTGGGAGTGCTTAGGAGTGGTGGTCTATGTATGTGGTTAACACAAGTACTCATCCTTATTCAGTCTGCCATACACACTAACGGACATTCAGTTTACATAACACACCACCTCATTCACCTCTTCATCCATACACAGGCATGTACACATGCACACCTCTACTCTCCATATCCTGTAACTAACCTTCCTACTGCATCCACCCAGGTAGACACTCGCGTGTGCATGCACATACTTGTCCACTAAACCTCCCGATACTTTACTGCAGTGTGGTTTCTCCCATTGATTATAATGGGAACCACAGAATGTTGGCTAGGATAGTTGACATGGCCTGCTTTGCTAAGTTATACAACTAAACAATTTTCTGAACCACTTGGTTGTGTAAATCACTTCCCACAGGCATTCTGGAGAAGATCACATGGCTAGTTAGCATTGGTCACTCCCCTGTAATACCTCATTAACATGTAGCAATGGAGATAGCCCACTATTGGCATACCTCTCAACCTCTTAGAGCAAGAAATCTGGACAAAGCCATAAATAATGGGGGGCAAAGGACCAGCAAAGGACCAAAAATAGAGAAACTTTTTAAATATTGCTCTTACAGATTTAGAAAGTTGATAGAATAACAAGTTTTGCACTAGCATGTATTTTCTAAAGTGTATGAAGTCTGAAACTCGAAAGTCATTATTTCCTGACTTCAGCCCTCAGTGATTTGCCAGAAACCACTAACAGAAACGGACTAAAAATATGAGGCAAAAATCTGGACATTCTGCCAAAATCTGAATAGCTGAGAGGCATGACTGTGAGGATTCTGCTGACCATATAGAATCTGCATTGGGCCTGTCTTTGAATTAGAAAGGACACTGGATACTGGTTGGGAACACCTGTCTTAGGGCTTAATGATAGCAGTAGCATTTTCAAGATCCCAGCTAATATGTATATCTATGATATATACACATATAAGGGAAGTGGAAAGTAATTAGCACAGGGCTACAGCCTTCAGATTCAGACTTGAGTCTTTGAATGCACCAGTATTCATAAGTTAAATAGCATGCATTTCCATTTGATAGTTTGATAGATTTCTTTATTTATGTGAGAACTCATTCTTGGCTAAATTAATATGAACCTTCCTACTGTCTCCGTTACCGGCTTGGTGGACATGGGCATCCTGAGTCAATGTAAAAATTGCCTCATGTTTACTGACAGCCAGTTAATTTCTCAAACAAACTGATGTGGTATGTGAGAAATGTATTTACACAACGTCACTGGAGGCAAAGCCCTCACATAAATGTGAGCAAGGTTGTCAGTAGTCCCTACACTGCAACCATCATGCACATTTCAAAGCAGACATATAGATGCACTTGCATGTAAACTTCCTTAACCACAAAGACCTCCTAGATGAAGTGCACATAACAAATACCCTCAGCAATCCCAAATGTGCTCTTCAAAACAACACCCACATCAACACATAGAGCTACATCTCATGGAGCCTCTACCTCTAAGCCCATGCTCTTACTTAACTGTCTTCTACCTTATTATCTTAGTTTGCTGTTATGTGTGCTATTAAGTGTTCAAGTGCTCTTATTCTGCAGTTATTATTGCTTGTTAGCAGCCTGATTAATATTCTAAGCATCTTAGTTTTGGTTGTAGCACTTGTGCTTCAGGCCATTTATTTTACATTTAGGGTTTTTGCAGACAAACCCTTATCAAACTCTGTTCTCCATAAGTCCGCCAAGTATTCATAGAACTATGTCTGGCCAATTCTCATCTTTTTCTCCTGCTAGCCTGGTTGACATGGGAATACTGAGACAGTGTAGCAACTGCCTCATGTTCATGGACAGTCCCCTTCTCTTAGCACATAATTCTTCTACTTGTGAGAGATGCATCTACATCAGTAAGCTGGAATCCATGCTCTCTCACACCACAGTCAGTACTCCTGACAAAGAGGAGATTGCCAGTACAAGCACCACATCACCCACATCATAGAGCCACACACCTCATCTATGCAGGGGTCCTGAACAAAAACTTACCTAAACAACAGAGACCCCCAGAACACACTCACAAACATTCCACACACAACACCAATCACATCACACACAGTAGTCAACACACCAGTGTCTCAAAAACACAGCCCATTAGACATAACAGTAAACAATTGCAGTCCATAAGGCATAACAATACACCAAACATACTAGTCATTGGTGACTCAATAGTGAGACACACACTCTGATGTCCCCCTCACTAGGCTCAGCAAGGAGAAGGTCACGGTCAGTTGTTTGTCAGGCGCTAGAATCCACCACATCACACACGCACTTAAGACTCTCCACAACAGGTACAGGTATGACTGTCATTGTCCACGTTGGTGTGAATGACTTGAGACGTACCACGCTGGACTATATGAAGAGAGACATGATTGAGCTCTCAGAGTATGTGCTCCAGGCAGGTATGATCCTAGCTGTAAGCAGCATCCTACCTTTACCAAGAATAATTCAAGAATGATACCCCAATACCAACAAAAAATGTTTGACTTCAACAATTGGCTTAGTTTCTGGTATCTTTCTAAGGGGATCCAGTATCTGTCTACCTGGGATGACATGGTTGACAGGCCTTGATGCTTTGCCAGAGATGGCCTCCACCTGTCACCCCTGGGGTTCCAGACCTTGGCCAAAGCTCTTACCTTCCCCATTGTGCCTTTTTTTAGGCTGTATGCCAAAGACTAATCTTCCAACATAAAAGATCATTCAAAAAGCAAATTGAAGGTCTTGCTGCTCTGAAAATCCACTCACTGGAGGCTGTCCTCACACTGGAAGATGCCGATGTCTGTGCAGTCATAGAAACTTGGTTATGGGCTGCAGAAAGCACCCCTGCCTTACTTGTCTATACCTCATTCCACACTTTCCGACCCCAAAATGAGGTCAGAAAGACCAAGGGTGGTGGAGTCTCTATCTTCATTAAGGACAGACACACCTCCAAACTGGTTTACCACCATGATGCACTGGAATTACTCCAGATACAACCGACAGTTGGCAAGACACCCGTCCAAGTTACAGCCAGCTATAGACCCCCCTCCATGTCTCAGGACCCCAACATCTCCTACCTGGACCTACTTGAATATTTCAAGGTACCCCCTAACACCCTGATCCGTGGTGACTTCAACTACCCTGCCATAGACTTGGTGAACTATTCCTGCACTAATGCACGCACCCAATGATTCCTTGACTTCATCAACTCTAATGCACTAGATCAGCTGGTCCCATCCTCCACAAGGGGAGATAACATACTGGACATGCTTCTCCACAACATCGGCGACCGCTGCACCACTCCCATAGTGTGTTCTTCCCTGGTGAGATCATATCATCGGTCTGTCTCATTGGAAGTTTCTGTCCCACCCAACCCTTCCCCAGCCGTAACCAGGCTAAAAAATTTCTCAAAAGCTGACTGCAACCTCCTAAGGGAGGGTGTCAGCAACTTCACACCACTGCCCCCCCCCCCCCGAGACGATGCAGACAACTATGCTGAACAATACGCTAATACATATACAAGCAACTGTACAACTGCATGAACTCAGCCATACCCAATATAACTAAAATCTTCTCCTCAAGGAAACACAAACCTGTCTGGTGGACATCCTGTATCAGCAGGCTTTACAACAAAAGGAAGAAACTGTTGACCAAGGGTAAAAAGGAACAAATTCCAAATCAGAAAAACTTCCTCCTCCGCAAGCAAATTACATCACTAGTGAAAACCTCCAAAGCCAATTATGAGTTGAAACTAGCCTCCAAAACAAAGGGAAACCACAAGCCCTTCTTCATTTATGTTAGGAACCTCCATGGAAAAGCCCAAGTTTGTTCCGAACTAGTACTTAATGGTACCACTTGCACTGATCCTGCTGACTTAGCCAGCCTGCTAGCCGATAGGGTCATCCAAATGTCACCCTCTTATCATCCCCAAAGGCCCAGTCGACATCCCCGATACTTGTCCCACACCTCACATCTCCATAGAGCAAGTGTTAAAGGCCCTATCCAAGGCAAATAACACAGCTTCCATGGGACCTGATAGTATCCCAGGCTGTATTCTGCTTCATCTCCAGCAAGAACTAGCTTTGCCATTGAGTACCCTATTCAACCACAGCCTAATTACAGGCTTCATTTCAGCAGAGTGGAGAATTGCCATTGTCATCCCCTTGCACAAAGGTGGTGCCACTACTGACCTGGGAAACTATCGCCCCATCAGCTTGACAAGTCTAATCTGTAAAGTCATGGAGCATATTATTATGAATCTCATAAACAAAGACGTAGGCAATGTCCAAGCACTCAACCCCACCCAATTCGGATTCGTCAGATGCAGATCTTGCCTATTGAACCTAGATGACTTCTTTGAGACTGTCACCAAGGCCCTGAATGAGGGAAAGTCAGTACATACAGCTTACCTTGACCTGGCCAAGGCCTTTGACACAATCCCCCACTCAGGCATCATAGAAAAGCTAACATAACTTGGTGTTAATCCCTGTCTAGTCAGATGGGTGGCCAACTGGCTCACAGATAGGACCCACAGGGTCAAAATAGGCACTGCCACCTCAGACAGCTGACCTGTCGCTAGTGATGTTCCCCAGGGATCTATCCTGGGACCCCTACTGTTTGGCATATACTTCTCAGAGGTCCAGGCAAAGACAAAAGGACCTGTAGCTGACCAAATTTGCGGATGACTATAAGTTGGGTGTTGTCATTGAATCCCCAGTTGATGTTAACATACTGCAAGAGGGTCTCATAGCTACAAATAACTGGTGCCAAAGTCATGGCCTTAAGTTAAACACAAAAAATGTATATTGTACCATTCAGCAAAAACACATCCCTCTTCTGATTACCACATCAATGGCAACCCCCTAAGCACACAACATGTGGTGAGAGACCTGGGTACTCAGATTAACAACAATCTCACATTCGACCATCATGTGGTGGCGGTAGTCAAAAAAGCCTTTTACTTGGTTCATCTCATAAGTAAAGGGATTTCATCCAGAAAAAAAGGGGGTTATTACCTCTCTGTACTCCTCCCTTATTAGACCTATAATTGAGTATAACGCCTCGTTTGGTATGCACCTCTCCAAACATCTGCACCAATTGGAAGGACGACAGAACTACTTCACAAAGAGACTACATGGCCTACAACACCTATCCTATGCAGACAGGCTTAAATCACTATCACTCTACTCGATATCATACAGACTGCTCAGAGGCGATCTGTGTCTTGCCTACAAGGCAGTGTCGGACCTTGCCCTACTAGAGATGCTCCATATCTCTAAGTCTAACTCCTTGCACATTACTTGCTCGATAGGCCTAAATCTAATATGCAACATCAACAAAACATTCTGGAGAGTCAGGTTTGTCTCCCAGAGGCTGCCCTGTCTCTGGAATAGACTTCCCATACATGTCAAACAGAGTACCTCACTGACCCTCTAAAAGCACAACCGTGATTGGATGGGAAACCATAAATTTGTCCCAGGGATTCCACCTTTGTCCCTCATTGACAGGGGCAACACATGCTGACTGAGGTTTCTTTTTCGGGGATAAACTCTTGGCTAACCTTGTAAGGGTCCCAAGGCCATTAGCCTAGTAACCTTCTATGATCTTATGTAAGGCAAGTCTCCATGCAATCCAACATTCTAGTCTTTGGAGACTCCATTGTGAGACACACTGATGTTCCTCTCACCAGGCTGTGTAAGGAGAAAGTTAGTCAGTTGCTTATCAGGGGCTAGGATCCGCCACATTACGCATGCACTCAGGTCATTGGACCACAGCTACTAATATGACTCAGCCATAGTCCACCTGAGACGTACCTCCCTAGACTATATGAAGAAAGATATCATGGAGCTCTCAGAATATGTGCCTCAGGCTGGTATAAGCCTAGCATTGAGCAGCATTTTACTTTCACACAGGATGCTGCCACAACACGAACAAATTATTAACTTTAATAATTGGCTTCATTTCTGGTGTCATTCTAAAGGGGGGTGCAGTATTTGTCAGCATGGAAGGATGGTCAACAGACCATGCTGCTTTGCCAGGGATGGTCTGTGCCTCTCCCCTCTAGGCTTTCGAATATTAGCTAAAACATTGTCTTCCCCTATAGTGCCTTTTTAGGCAATGCCAAACTGAAAGTACTTCTGACATAGCAAATAAAAACCAAGAAAATCTAAAGGTATTACTGCTCAATGCTAGGAGTCTAAACAAAAAACTCCACTCCCTAGAAGTTCTCTTTACCCTAGAGAATGCTGATGTCTGTGCAGTCACTAAGACATGGTTTAAAGCCACGGAGAGCACACCAACAGTGCAAGGTTATAATGCCTTCCACACATTTAGGCCAGTACTTCACAAGCAGGGATTAAAGGTGGAGGTGTCTTTATTTATATCAAAAATAAATATACTTCAAGGCTGGCCAAACTGGACAATGCACTTGAGCTGCTCCATGTTCAAATCACCATAGGTAAAATCCAATACCACATCCTTGTAAATTATAGGTCCCCCTCTATGACCCAGGAAACCCATACCATGTATTTAAACTTATTAGAAACACTAACCATCCAACCCAACACCATATTCATGAGTGACTTTAATTATCCTGCTGTTATCTGGGGATCCTGTACGACACCAAATGTACATGCACACAGATTCCTGGATTTTGTAAACACAAACTCCCTGGACCAGATAGTCAATATACCAATGAGGGGTACAACCATACTGGATCTGGTCCTCACTAATATGAGAGATTGCTGCACATCCCCTACTGTAATGCCTTCCCTGATAAGGTCAGACCACAAAATGGTCTCCTTTGAAGTAAAAATAAAACCTGAACCCCCAGCTAAACCTGGAATATTCAGGAACTATTCTAAGGCTATTGTCCTCCTATTAATTGAGAACCTGGCAAAATTTTAAGCCTCCTTAAACCCTGAGAACTCTTCTGCCTATGCAGAACTGTTCACAGAAACCCTGTACAAGCATGTTAATAGCTGCATAGAGGTAGCTGTACCCACCAGGAAGACGTAAAGAACTAACTCAAAAAACAAACCACCCTGGTGGAATCACAAAATCAATCGTCTATATAATAGAAGGAAGAAAATCATGGCAAAAATTAGGAGGTGCAGCACCCAGCAGGATAAAAGCACTCTCATCAAACTAAAACAACTCAGCGGACAAATAATGTCTACAAAAGCCAAATTTGAGGTAGGTTTGGCTTCCTAGGCCAAGGACAGCCACAAAGCATTCTTTACCTATGTCCGCAACCTCAAAGGCAATACACAATTGTGTGCAGAGCTCATTGTAAATGGAGCCACCTATACAGAGCCAGAAGATATAGCAAACCTCCTGGCTAATAAATTCAGCTCCAACCTTACTCCTCTCTCCCCCTCAACCTTCCCTCAGGAAATATCATCAAAAATAACTCCCCCTACTATCACTAGGGAACAGGTCCTTGATGCTCTTTCTAATACCAGAAACACTGCATCACTGGGCCCAGACAGTATCCCAGGATTCCTTCTAAATAGTATGAAATATGACCTATCAGGGCCTCTGGAATTACTGGTTAACTGTAGCCTCCAAACAGGCTTCATGCCTCATGAATGGATAAAGGCAACAGTCATCCCTCTGCACAAAGATGGGCCATCTACAGACCCTGGAAACTATAGACCCATAAGTCTCACTAGTTTTATTTGTAAAGCCATGGAAATAATTATCATGGAGATGATCAATACAGATATAGTAAACCTCCAGACACTGGACCCAACCCAGTTTGGATTCATCAAGGGCAGATCATGCCTACTCAACCTGATGGACTTCTTTGAGAAGGTCACCAAAGCAATGGATGAGGGCAAAATTGTTTACACTGCTTACCTTGACCTGGCCAAGTCATTTGACACAATACCCCACTCGGGCATTGTTGACAAACTCAAGAAGTTAGGTACAAACCGTAGCCAACTGACTCACAGACAGGACACAGGAAGTTATAATTGAAGAGTCCACCTCTACAAAGAGGCCAGTCACAGTAGGAGTCCCTCAGGGATCAGTCCTTGAAGCACTCCTTTTCGGAATTTACTTCTCAGAAGTCAAGGCCAATGTCCGTGTTCTCTGGCTGACTAAATTTGCAGATGATTGCAAATTAGGAGCTGTCATTGAATCTCACACTGGCACAAATGTTCTACAGGAGGGGCTGCCACAGACAAACAACTGGTGTCAGAGCCATGGACTAAAGCTAAATGCCAAGAAATGCATAATAGTATCCTTTGGGAAGTCATCCATCCTTGGTAACTATCATATTGACAACACACCCCTTAGAGCTGACCCAATAGTCAGGGACTTAGGGACACACATAGATAGTAATCTAGCCTTTGATCATCATGTGTCTACAATGGTGAGGAAATCATTCTGTGTTGCACAACTTATAAACAAAGGTATGGCATCTAAGTCCAAGAAAGTTATTGTTCCACTGTATTCGGCTTTCATTAGACCGATCATTGAGTACAATGCCCCCTTTAGTATGTACCTAACCAGGTATATCCAACAATTGGAATGTCCGCAGAGGTTCCTCACTAAAAGAGTACAGAGCATAAGTAATATGTCCTATGAAGACTGCCTCAAGGCCCTATCCCTGTATTCTGTGTCCTACAGGCTTTTGAGGGGAGATCTATGCCTGACATACATGGCATTATCAGACCCCACTCTAATGGACCTCCTGCATAGCCACAAAACAAACAACACCAGAATTACCCATTCTAAAGACTTAACCTAGCCTGTGATATAAATAGGACCTGCTGGAGAGATAGGTATGTATCCCAGAGACTACCCTGTCTATGGAACAGGCTCTCCATCCATGTGAAGCAGAGTTCCTCCCTAACCCAATTCAAATGCAACTTGGACAATTGGATGGGAAACCAGAAATCCATCCCTGGTGTGGCACCTATGTCTCTAATGGTCACGGGTAACCTGTAAATGGTTCATCTCCCAGGCCCATGCTTACACTAATCAAGGGTAGCAGAACTTATCAGAGATTTGGATGCATGCCTAGGCTTAAAAAGGCCCTTGTGGTCATTAGCATAGTAAACACTAGTGGACCTATATAGAAAGAGAAAAATAAACATTATTATTTGCTGAAGTAATACTTTCAGTATTTTGTTAGCTGAAGAAAAAGCTGTAACAGACTGCATTTACAGATTAAATGATTAGAACTGTGTTATCACAGTGTAATAATACTGAAAATTAAAACAAAAAAGAGCACTAGTAATGTTTCTTAGTATTACAGGGTAGTACATATTTCACAATTGCAGCAAGATATGTTGGACTGTTTGCAGTAGAGTTACTACTGCTCACTTAGGCTTGTAACGCATTCATTCATTAAACTTGTGTCTTTAAAACCTTCATACAGTAATATCTTACCTACACTTTAACTATCCCAGCATGTCATATTGCATATATAAGTGGCAGTTCAGTTTTTCACAGTAAAACTTCACTGCTGCCATCGTTCTGCTCTCTTATCTGTGGCTGTTTGGTGAATCCTATAAGCAGCGTAATTGTTTCCAATTTTTCTGATTCTCCTCGTATGATTATTGCTGTCATGTAGACTTTATGTTAAACTGAGGTATCTTGATTAAACAACAGCATAATACATGATACAATATCAAGAACCCACCTTGATGGTTCTTTGCTTTTTTTTTTTTTTTTACCAATCAGAATATGGCACCATTTTCTTCAGAATCCTACATTCAGGGACTGTCTGCCTATTCCAGTACATGCAGAGATGTAGTTCATGAGCCACATAAACACACACATCACAAAGCATGTTATTTCTTTTGTTGTTGTTCACACACTTCATATCCTTGCTATCATCAGGTAAGGTTCTGTGTTCGCATGCCTAAACAGTACAATAAATTACCATGTTGCCATCAGATTACCAGCAAAGACCCATATCAGAATTGCTTATATTGTGTTGAAGGCAGCAAAATGTAAACAGCAGCCACCTGTTTCAGAGCTTCAGCCTAAACACATACGAAAATGGCAGTGGTACACAGCTCTCCATGCAGGACAGTCCTCCTTGTGTTATAAGGCATATGTTGAAGCAGTGCCATAAATACAAACACAATAAGAGAAGATCTAGGCCTGAGCCTTCTAATCTGAGCCCTCTATTTAGGCAGCACCACCCATCCATGATGAGCTGCTTGCTGGAGGTTAAACCTTAGCCAGTCCTCAGCTTCAATTGAGCAAGGTCACCCCTGGCTACTACCTTGGGGTAAGGGGTGATGCCTGAGGTCCTAGTGCTGCCATACCTCAGATTTTTAGTTGGAGCTCTTAGCTAATCATGAGGAGCAGTCTCTTTTGTCATATGGCCATGGTTTGAGGTTACTGATACCCAAAAGCTCTCCTCTTTGGTGGCCTCTCCAGGCCTATTTGAAAGGTAAATCTTGATCCAGTAATATTCAGTAAGTAATCCTTTGCCTGGGTCATACCATAATGTTTGGACAGTAAAGAGATGTTTAATATCTGGTTAGAGATGAGAGAAGTGGGTGCTAAAGCACATAACTAGGTAGTTCAGTCTAAAGCCTGTGGTATAGGTGAGACGAGTCTTTCTACAATGTGCACTGCCTTTAGCTAGCACAAGTTCAAGTACTAGTTTCAGATTCCCCTGACATTTGGAAGTAGTCTGCCACACATTTAGTATTGTGGGATATCAGATGCACACTTACTCCCATTCAAAGTATGATGTGATATTCACTCTTGGCCTATGTCATTTGAAGATTCAGATGATCTAGAGGCCACCATCTCTGAGGTAGACAAGGGCAGTTTATTCTCTTCTCCTCCAGTTGACCCCTTCTTTGGAGACATTTCCAAGCTAATGAAAAGCAGCTTGGAATGACCTCAAGCCCCTCTGCCTTTAACCTCCCAGCTCTTGACAGAGTTTGTGTGGAAAAAGCCTGAGAAACACAGAGTTGCCCATCCTTTAGACCCACTTATTCAGAGTGCTGTTAGAGTAGTTTTGGAGGTGCTGTGACTGTGCTTCTTCAGCCCTACCCCCAACCCAAAAAAGGCTGATGCACTTTATAAGTCATTGCCTGAGTGAACAGATAAACTCACCATCACAGTGATGACTCCTTTGTGATTTTTTTGATCCTGTATATGTATGAGAGACCACAACAGTTTGCCATTTTATCACCTTATAAGGAGCCTTAGACTTTGGAGAGGTGTGAGAAGACAATGTACTTCTTTTCCATGCTGGGGCTAAGGACCTTCAGCTCTTCTTATATCCTGTCCCAGTTCTAGTCTCACCTTCTTATGGAGGATCTGTACAAGCCTGAGGAACCTTCCTTAGTCTTGGCTTAAAGAGGATTTTATTCCAACTGTCTCTATGTCTTTGCAGTGGAATGCCATGTGTTGTACTACAACCTGACTGATGCTTTGGCTAGAGCCACAGGCTTAGATGTGTATGCATTGACAGGATGGCTTACCTGAGGTTGTCGTCCCTGAATGGGTATCCCAGAAACAAGATCCTGGCTGCCTGTTTTTTGAGGAAGTGCTTTTCTGAAAGCCTATCTAAGATGGCATTAATGGCCTCCTGAGGAGGAAATGAGCCCTCACCTTTGTGCAGAGCCTTTATGAGCACCTCCTTCTACTTCTGTTCCTCCTATTCCTCCTAAATGTGACCTTCCCTAAAAGAGGAAGAAATGTATTCAGCTCCCAGTGAAGAAGATTAAACAATGCAGTGACTTTAACCCCACCCCCATTGCTGGTTTAGTTACTCAAGAGTTTGACTTGTCCTGACTTTAGTCTGGGACTGCCCGTACAGGAGTGTTCATCAAGGCTGCATTGGCATGGTAAAGCATCACAATTAATCTGGGTTCTATTCATGGTTTCTCTAGATCATTTCCTGGATCTCATATTTCGTCCCATTGAAGGTGAGTTCTGAAACTCTTAGAACAGGACCAGACTCTACTTCTCAGAGGGTCTGTAGAGCTTGTCCCAGCACTGGAGGAGCATCGGGTGGTTACTCCCTTTTGCTGTTAGTCCAGAAGGGAGTGGACTATTTCTTCAACCAGGTCATCTGATATATTTGATTTTGAACGGTCGTCCCACAGGGTAGGACACCTCATTAGTGGCAGTAGACATGATGGATACCTTTATACATACCGGAGTTTGGTGTTCACTCAGAAGATTCCTATTTTTGCTTTATGATTATGGCATTTCTAGTACAAAGTGATACCATGTGAACTTTCCTTAATACCCAGTGTCTTTGTCATGAGACAAAGGCCATGGTGAATGAAACCTAGTTGTTCCTGTATTTAAACAGCAAGCTCCTGATAGCCCTACCAATAGAGTTTTAGCTTTCCTTTATTACTAAATGACCAGTTTGGAGCTTTGACTAATGAACAGTACTTGTTTTTTGTTTCATATAGAATATACTGATACGTCTTTTCTTTAATACTAAATGTGTATACCTAAGATAGTTTAGGTAATTGTCTTTTCTACTGTGCACCTTTTGTCCTTAATATTCTAGTACCATTGTTCATTATGTTCTAACAGGTACTGTGCTTGTTTATCCTGGGTCATAACTGACCATTGTCCTTGGACTAACTTACCTACCTGGTTAACAAACAAATAAATAGATATGGGTGACCTCCTTTTTGGAAGTGTGATACCTGCAGTTGCAAGTCTCACAAAAATGGAAAACAAAATATGGTTGCTAAGGACATATAGTCAACCTCAAAACTTGCTGTATTGCCATTAAAGTGTTTTTGCATTGGGGGGGGGGTTCAGTCCTCCTGTCTACCACCACAGTGGTGGGATAAGCCATCAACACCCCTGCTACATGTACTAACTCTGAAGTCATTAAATCTTGGAGCATGGAGAATATCCCATGGTATTCAAACTTCAGACTTAGTATGTATTCCCTATGTGTTCAGTGTTGTTATTCCAAGGAGAATTTAACAGGAACCCAATCCTGCAACTTCCTGGAAGAAACCCTTTTCTGGTTGACCCTGTGGGTGATCATAAATTTGAGGAATCTCTTCCTAATCCCCTCTCAGGGTAAAGTCATTTTTCAAGGATGAGTTAGACATTCTGCAGTGTTATTTCAACCCTTTGAAATGGCCCAGAAAATCATGGTTTTGGCCAGCTGGATGAGGGTGATATGCAGCATCTAGACTCTGACTTTGCTGTTTCCTCTTGTTTTTTGAAGGGTGCCTTGATCTTCATGGTTCCTGCATTTCTAAAGATGCAGGTGTTGTAGGCTTCAGAGCCACTGTGTATTCACACTTTCTTTTGAGGTTGGGCATTTCTTTGTGGGCCTGAATTGGCATTCAGGCATATATTCCTCATCCATGTGAAGCAGGGTTCCTTCCTATCCCTTTGTAAGCTCAACTTGGACGAGTGAATGGGTAACTGGAAATTCAACCCTGGTTTGGCTCCTATGTCTCTGATGGACAGAGGTAGTCAGTAAATCACTACCTGTATAAATAAAATGTGTGAATCACATTTGGATTGCATGGCTTGGCTTATAAAGGCCCTACTGGTCGTTAGCCTAATCAAACTTCTGGTGGGTCTTCCCCTCCTGCACGTGAAACTCAGTGCTTCACTCGCAGCTTTGGGTGCTCCCTTAGGCTCCCACATTGGAGTTTTGCCCCCCCCCCCCCCAGTCAGGTAAGTACGTCATCCAGCTGGAACAGGGGATAGGGTATCTGGCTCTGAGAAAGCCTTGGAGAAGGAACTGCTTCTGAAACATAGGAAAAAAGGAATATGCATTAGGCAAGCAATCATAGGGATCATAATGTGCTTAGCCATATACATCTTTAAACAGACCCTTCTCATTTGAAAATCAATCTATAGCATCGTTTCTAAACAGACAAGGAGAGTGCAAGGTTTTAACCCCTGTGCAGGGAGTCATTGTTCATTTGGCACTGGACCCTAGACATACAGAGGTATTGCTGTCTCAGATATCCTTTCATGTCACTGTTGCAGTATTCTTTACATAAGGGATCTTCGGGCAAGGATAGCCCAATGTCCTACCAGTATACCAAAGTTTTTAGGTCTTTTAGTCGCAGTACATCACACATATGTTCCCTGCGTATGGCGTAGGGCATAAAGGTGAGACACAGATGCAAACACTCAGAACTTCTTTACCACTAGTCTGAACACCATTACTGAATGTTGGTCTGACCATTCTCCTGTTGTGCTGGTTTCCAAGCCACTTTCAGATATGTGCCCCATTGGTGTTTCTTCTCTCCTTTTTTCAATTTTGTGTGGTATTTGTGTTCATGTCATCCAGTAAGGGAAAATGTCAGTATGGGAGGGAAATTCCCCATAAAGACTATCACAACCAGTGTATTTTTTGCTTGGGTGTTTCTCATGACCATACTCAATGCTCTGCCTGTCAAGCATTTGTGCCTAAGACCCTACGCAGTCGTTTATCCTTCTTGTCCATATATGTTGATAACCAATGACTTAAGCTGTTAGCTCAGGGTGCTGTGGCAGAATCTTCCTGTTCCAAGGGCCAGCCATTTGCCAAGAAAAATACCAAAAAGATTAGGCCTGATCTGGTTGCTGTCCATCCTCCCCCAAATGTCTCACTAGAAGCTAATGAAATCACTGATCATCCAGTGCTTGCTTTGGATTCCTCCTCAGCAATCCTATTGTAGGCCGAC
This sequence comes from Protopterus annectens, assembly GCF_019279795.1. Taxonomy (NCBI): domain Eukaryota; kingdom Metazoa; phylum Chordata; order Ceratodontiformes; family Protopteridae; genus Protopterus; species Protopterus annectens. The sequence goes on along the minus strand of NC_056729.1, from coordinate 1,983,949,252 downwards.
ATGGGTCTGAACTCTCGTACATCCTTGGAGGCTTTTCCAATGTCTGCATCTGACATTGAGGAGGTACCTTGGCTGATAATATCCAAGGAATCAAGGGGAATTCCTCAGATTTTAGTAAAGAAGGAAATATCTCCTACCATAATTGAATCTTATCTTGAGTCTGGATATCCAAGGGTTTGTGGGCCTCAAGAAAAGCAGAAAATTAAGCATATTTCCCCTCTTACTAAAGATCCCCAGCATGAATGGTAGGATTTTACCCAGGTTCTTTTCAGTGCTCTTATGCTCTAGAAGCCTTCTCAATGCATGTCTGTCCCTGCCCATCCTTGATCTTCCACCCTGGTTAAGAGCCCTAGGAAATGGTATTCTTTGGATAAGGACTTGGATTGTGGGGGAGAATCCGTTGCTTACACTTCTCAAATTCCTTCCCTTGCAGACTTTGAATCAGAGGGAGAGAATTCTTTAAGTCCAGATTCCCCTTTGGAGGAATTGTCTTTTGGGGATACTATTTCCTAGCATGATGGAGTATTTTAAGTGGGATTGTTCCCAAGCCTCAGACATCCAGTTGAAGTATTTTGAGCTTCTACAAATGGAGTCTTCAAAACCATCTGCTGTCCCACCTGTTTTGACACTCATTTTGGATACCTTTTCTTCTGCCTTGCTTGCTCCTGATTCTCTACGTCCAGCCCCTAAGAAACCTGACAGGTTCTACAAGATGCCTGAGGATTGGAAAATGTTTATATAAATTCCCTTTGGCTGATCCTTCAGTGGTTTCAGTCTCATCTGATAAATCTTCTAAGTGTTGCCATTTGCCAGGTTCCTTCCTTCAGACAAGGATAGTTGGGCTATGGAAAGGTTGGATAAGAAAGTCTGTAGTGATGGCACCCTGTCTCTTTCTGTTATTAATTGTCAGACCCACATGACTAAATATGTTCTGGCTCTTCTTTCCCAGGTTTCTAAAGTGGTGTCTTACATTCCTGATTCTGATGAGAAGACATCTGCTCTTTCCCTTTTTGGGTCCACTTCTAAGGTTGCTCACATGCGATAACATGCAGTTATGCTGCAGCTGATTCCTCTTCCAGGGCTGCTGCCTATGGATCAGTGATGCGGTGGTATTCTTGGCTACGTCTTTAGGCTTTACATGTTGATACTAAAGCCAAGCTTTTGGATGCCCCTGTAGATAACAGAAATCTTTTGGGGACGGTTGCTGATGACTTATTTAAAACTCTCCAAGGTAAGGGTAGGACCTTGCAAGAACTCAAATGGGTTCTAGGCATGTTCCTCCTGCTAAGTCCACACAGACACCTCCATCTCAGAAGCCTTCTTTTCAGTACAAACCTGTTTCTATTTGACGTTTGGTCTTCCCTTCCCCTAAGCCAGGTCCACCTGTCTCTCTCCCTTCCTGTATCTCTTTCAAATTGGCATTGGATCACCTCAGACTCTTGGGTGCTGTCCATCATTTGTCAGGGATATTTCATGGTTTGGAAATCCCTTCCCTCCTTTTCAAGCATTCCAAAACCTCCTTGAGCACAGCTTCCTTATTTTCCAGAGGTTCTACAATCTCATTTGGAGCAGAGCACTTTTCAGCCCATTCCACCTCCCAGCAGGAAAAGGGGTTTTACTCCAGAATGTTTTTGGTTCCTCTGATGGAGGGTACATGGTCCCATTCTGTATTTTTCTTTGCTCAAACCCATTCTCAAGTTTCCCTCTTTCTGATGTTATCTCTTCAGACCCTGATTCTTTTTCTTCTTCCACGTGTGTTCTTGGTTTCTCTAGACCTCAAGGATGCATGTCTTCATATCCTCATTCACTCTCTGTTCAGGGAAGTTTTATGGTTTCTCTGTTTTTCCTTGCATTTTCAGTTCTCTGAATTTCCCCTTGGCCTTTCTACTGCCCTAAGGGTATTCATCAAATGACTTGCTCCTGTCAGTGTATACCCAAGACTTCAAGGAATACAGATTTTCCCCTATTTAGATTACCTCATTCAGGCTCCTTCTCCCAACAGTCTGTCGCAGGATCTCCAGTTCACTATTTGTCTTTTACACTGTCTGGGGTTCACCATTAACCTCCAGAAATCAGTCCTGATGCCTTCCCATAATCATGTTTTCCTCAGGTGCCGGCTTCAGACAGTTCTAATGCTGGCATCTCTCCTTGCACCAAAGTTTCTGTCTCTAAGAACCTTTTTCCTGTCTTTTCTTCCTTTTTCTACTACCACAAAATCATGTATGTCCAAATGGAAAAGCTTTTATGTCTGGTGCACCTCTCAACATCAGGATCCCCTATCTGTGGAGGTTTTTCCTCTCTCATGGACTGAGAATTTCTCAGGGTTCTGGGATTTATGGCCTCCACTATTCCCATGCCCCCTCTTGCCAGGCTGCATATGAGAAAATTTCAGTGGTAGCTCAAATCACTGTGGCTCCAACATTGCCACCCCCTAGAGTTCTCTGTTCCTTTTCTTCCTTGTCTCAAACTCAAGCTTCAGTGATGGATTCATCCTTTATCTCTCAATCTAAGACTTCCCTTCCAGGCTCCAGTTCATAAGAGAGCTCCGCTGCTGACTGTCCAACTTTTCATTACCCTTTTCATCCCAGGCCACTCAAAGTTTTCATAGACAATACCACTGTGATGTAGTATGTCAACATGCGGGGGGGGGGGGGTTGTACAAGGTCCTATCTCCTTTGCAGACTAGCTCTTTATGTCAGGGATCTAGCCATCAAGTATTAATTAACTCTTCAGGCAGTTTACATTCCCTTAGAGCACAATTTAGTGGCAGACTCCTTCAGCAAGACCAGAACACAGGCTCTTGGATGGATGCTTCACAGAGCTGCATTCCACAACATAGTCCATCTGTGGGGTATTCCTCAGGTAGATCTTTTTGTCTCCCCTCTGAACAGACAGCTTCCTCTGTTCTGTTCCAGAGTCCCAATTCCTCTGACTTGAACAGTGGACACCCTCAATTTTTCTTGGAAGGGAATGCTTCTGTATGCCCCCTCCATTCTCTGTTGCCATGAGTTCTGCACAAGTTCAGGCTAGACACTTCTTTCTCACTTGGCTAGGGACAATCACCGCAAGTCACCCCACCAGGTGGATTTTCTCACACAAGACAGTGGATCTCTTATCCATCCTCACCTGTCCACTCTTCAAATGACAGTGTGGGTAATAGGGTTTTGATTCCTTTTTGGCACACTTTTTTTCTGAGGACGTGCTCTGAATTCTGCAGGAGACCAGGAAACCCACTACCACAAAGTCATGCATGTCCAAATGGAAAAGATTTTCTGGCTGGTGCACCTCTCGCCATCAGGATCCCCTATCTGTGGAGGTGCCTGTGGCTCTCTCTTATTTGTGTATCTGCTCCTTGCTGGATTGATGTACTCTTCATTTAAAGCTCACCGATCAGCAGTTTCTGCTTGTTTGCACTTGAATCTTCCTCTAGCCTCTCAGTTTAAGGTCAAGCAATTCCTTAAAGGCATCCTTCTTATTAGGCCTCACGGGAAGTCTCTTCTACCTTCTTGGGACCTTAGTTTTGTACTTGATAAGTTGACACTGGCTCCATTCGAGACTGCTTCTTCAACTTCTTTGCAACATTGTACTTGGAAGATTGTTCTTCTTTTAGCTGTTAACTCAGCCATGCGAGTGTCTGAAATTCAGTCTCTCATGGCTTTTTCTCCTTTTTAGTTTCTCACAGGGTGTTTCTTAAAACTAATCCTTCTTTTATGCTTAAGGTGGTCAATGATTTGTCCCTTCATTAGTCTGTTCGTCTTCCTTCCATTTTTCCTTCTCTGCAGTCTGCAAGTGCAAAAGTTTTTCACAAGTTGGATTTGCATAGACAGCTTAGGTATTATTTGGATAAAACAAAAACAATTCATAAGCCTGTGCAGCTTTTTGTTTCTTTTCATCTCAAGACTTTGGTTTTGGTTGTTTCCAAGCAAACCATCTCTTCCTGGATTTCTAAGGCCATTTCCTTTGTTATTTTTTCAATGGCAGATGTTTTCCTCAGTCTGTAAGGGCACATTTTACTAGGGTGTTTGCTTCTTCTGGTGTTTTTTTTCAAGGTTTGGATACCAATTCCATCCTTGAGGCTGCTGCTTGGTCCTCTGTTCATAAGTTTGAATAAACATTACAAATAGGATATTATTTCCAGGGCCAAAGCAGCTTTTGTCATAGGTGTCCTGTATGGGTTTGTAAAGGCCTCTTCTATTCCTTCCTCCTTCCAGGCTTCACCTTAGCTCTTGTGCTCTCCCTTTTGTAAAGAATACTGCAAAAATGATATGGAAGGACATAAGTACAGTGGTTCATAGGTGTGTACTAGGCTAATGGCCCTGGAGCCTTTATAAGCCTAGCCCATATGATTACCCTGGTATCATGCCACCCGACCTTAGTTTCTAGTGCCTCTGTTGAATAGAGCCACTGGAGTGATCCCCGGGGTGAATTTTCTATTTCCCATCCACTCATCAAGATTGCTGTTGAAGAGGGCCAGTGAAGTGCTCTGTTTGACTTGTATGGGAAGTCTATTCCATAGCATGGGCAGTCTCTGGGTTATGAATCTGTCCCTCCAGCACATTCTGTTGATTGTGGAAATGAGGTTGAGGTCTCTGGAGTGTGTGGTGTGGAGGGATTGGAATTTCTTTAGATGTAGCATTTCTAACAGAGCTGGGACAGACATGGCTTTATATGTCAAGCAGAAATCTCCTCTAAGTAGGCGATATGAGACAGAGAATAGTTGGGAGTTTTTTGAGTCTGTCCGTATAGGACAAGTGTTTAAGGCCTAGGATCCTCTTTGTGAGGTACTTTTGTGGCCTCTCCAGTTGTTGCAGGTATCTAGTGAAGTACATGCCAAATGGGGCATTATACTCGATGATTGGCCTAATGAAGGGTTTTAACCCAAAAGCGCTTGTCAGTGGATATTTATTTTGTTGGAGTTTCTTACCAGTTTTGGATACAACTTTTTGTGTATTTTAATAAAGCAGTGGAACATCCAGCGGAGTCTCACCTTTCCTTTCATTGTGCCTAATGAAGGAAGAGTAGAGGGAGACAATGACCTCTTTCTTCCTGGATGCAAAACCCTTAGTAATGAGATGTGCCACATAGAAGAACTTTCTGGCCACAGTGGCAATGTGGTGGTTAAAAGAGAGGTTGCTTCAGCCTGTGTTCCCAGATCTCTTATAACGCCTTCCGTGTTCAGTGGACTGCCATCGATGTGGTAATTCATAGGAACTGGGTTTTTCCCAAAGGGGATGACGACACATTTTTTGGCATTGCGCTTAAGGCCATGGTTCTGACACCAGTCATTGGTCTCAGTGAGGCCTTTCTGTAGGATGTCAACATCACTTGGGGAGTTAATAATGGCTTTCAACTTGCAATTGTCTGTGAACGTTGTCAGCCAGAGTACCTTCATGTTGGACTGGACTTCTGAGAAATAGATACCAAACAGAAGAGGACCCAGGACCGATCCCTGTGCGACTCCACTCGTGACTGGTCGGCAGTCTGACTTGTGTAAAGTCTTACCTTAACAGTGGATGTCCTTCTATTTACTGTTGCAGTATTTTTCCCTCACTCCTTCCCTGTCTGTTCTAGCTCTTGCCCTGTATTTCTCTTACCCTCCATGGGGTCCTTATTCTTTTTTTCCTTCTGGATCTACATACCTTCTTTTGTCCCTGAGGTCTGTTCCTCCTGGGGCTTTTCTTTTCTGAGTCTTTTCATCCGTATGTCACCTTTGTACCCTACGTTGTACACGGGGAGCATAGGTGTGATGTACTGTGCCTATAAGACCTAAAGGCTTTGGTATACTGACCAGACATTGAGTTATCCTTGGCAGGAGATCCCTTATGTAAAGAATACTGCAACAGTGAAGAGAGGAACATCTACTGTTACGGTAAGATTTTACACAACTGCGCTTAGGATTCCAGGTTCTCTTCTGCATCTGCAGATCCAGAGGCTGTGCCACGCCAGAGTCTTCTGAGTATTGGGGTGCTGTGGGTTTCGACCATTTTTGCCACTTGGGGCAGTAGGGATTCCCTTTTCATTTACTTAGCTCAACAAGGAAGAGTGTTGTAGCTGTAGATCCTGTCCCCTTCCCAAGGCATGGGGAATTCTGTGGACATTCTTAGCAATTTTGTTGATCCTGTACCTTATCTCAGAGTCCACTGAAGAACAAAACTTTTTCACCCCTTAGATGACAAGTAGAGCATGATTTCAGGTTGTAAATTCCATGACAATACAAGAAGCCCCTGAAGTATAAGCCAAGGACTTCCTCAGCATTGTTGAGACAGATGGCTCTACATCAGGTCCGAGCTTCTGATGTAAACCCCGTTTCACTGTTTTTAGCGGTTGTGTACTCGGAGTTGATTCAGGCTACTGGAGGTTCCTCTGCTTAGGAGGCATATGCTTCCAAAGGAAAATCATTCTCATTTTGGAAAGAAAGAGGTTCCTTTTATAGCTTTAGTCAGTTATCTCGCAGGTGATTTTGACATCGACAGTGGTATGAGTTGGCTTCAGTTATTTATGATCTTGCTTACATCAGATGTCATTGTGCATTTTGACCTTTGGTATTTCCTTCCTCCTTTGACATGTGCCCTGCTTTTTTTTGGCTTGAACCTCTGAATTGACAAGCTTACCTGACTGCAGTTTGAGTCAGCACACTCAGCAGCACTGAAGTTTGTGTCATAGAAAACATTTTTTTGTTAGCCTTCACGTCCGCTCATAAGAGCTCAGATCTTCGGGTAGTTATGTCTACTTTGTATCTGTGGTAGTCAAAACTGCACTGTTGCCTCCAGCAAGGAACATTGGAGAAAGTTGTTGTTTTTCATATCCAAAAGGTAGGAGTCAGTCAGTCAGTCATTTAGATACATGGTGACCATTGTTTGCTTATAGATGTAGCTCACTTAAGAGGTAAGTCATAAAGCACTAGGCAATCTGATAATGTAATACACTGGGTTAAATATATGGTGCCATTTTGTACAATTAATGACAAGCCAAGTCCATCATATTGTGTTGGTGTTTCATTAGTTATATTGTTGTTGGTTGCTGCTTCATGCTAATGGCATTTCTGGTTAAGGTGCTTTTAAAAATTTGCAATTTGGTATGCATGTGTACTTATGAAATAAAATAAATTTTACATATGTGCTAAAGATTTAGTGTTTGGGCATGTCTGGATTGCATAATAGTTTGAGGTCTGATGTTACTTGATGTAAGAAACCGTGCAGTCACTGTCAGAGTATTTTAAAAAAGTAATGTGTTTTCACTTAAACAACAATGGTTCCTATGTGGCGAATGCATAAAAAAGTCTTTGTCTTACATAAACTGTTGACTGTACTTCAGTAAAAACATTCTATTGTTGATCTTTATATATGCCATAGCTAAATAAAGATGTAAAAAGAATATATTAAAATACAGCACCCTTGCATACAAGTCAGGATACGCTTATATGTCTTACAGCATTTCTTATTTGCTATTTGTCCTAGAATTTTGCTTTATTCTTTCTGAAGCAGTTATTTTTTGGGATAACACAGAGAAATACTAAACTTCCTTTCCACACAGTCTGCGTTCCTAAAAAAAAAAAAGTTAAACATTCCGTAAGCTTTGCTATGCTACTGGTTGGCCTTGGCTTTCATCATGAAGCCATTTTACAGCTGATGACAAGCTGCTATTAATAAGTTGTTTGATGATAAAGTTCACATCTAATGTATGTGCATGGTTTTGTTTGCTCCACATTTAGAAAATTAAAGTAATTAGTGTAGAAAATAAAAATCTGTATTTACATTGTCTCAAGAGGGGAAAAAACTAATTTACTCAGAAAACTTTGATTCTAACTAGTCTTTTCCTTTGGGAATGGGGTTATTAGTCATGCCAGACTGCTGTCAAGACTGGCCTTTAACTAAATAAGATGTTTCTTTTTATGTGACACTCACTGTAGTGGTGCCAAAATGACATCATTATTTATAATTTGAATATAGACTTTTACCAGCATCTTGCAGCGCTTACTGATATTTAAGAAAAAAAAATACTGAACTAATGTTAATTTGTGCATCATTTGCACTTCAAATTCTTCTCCTCAAGTATGCACTTACAGTGAATATTATTCTTTCACTCATTTATGTAAAGGATGACAAATAAGAAATGGTTTTGTTATTTCAAACTGCATTTAAGAATAATATTGTTTGTCTTAGGCATAGCCTCCCAATTTATGAGGGCTGACGCAAAGAGGCAAATCCACCTGTAATCAGGCTCCTTTGCAATGTAGGAAAGTTATCATCACAAGCAGTTCTTAAAGGCTTTCTTTTTTCTTTCATTGCACCCATTGATATAGCAAATGATATTTTATTTTATAGCTGCTGCTGTTCATTAACCAGAAGCTTAAAAAGTAGCATTTCTAGTGCTTAATTTAGGGATTCCACTGACTCTGCTGAGCACACAATGTACAAGCTTGAGGGTATGGAAAGAAGCATCTGTAGTTGTCCTGAATGATCCAAGGTGTTGTTACTTTGCTGTTTACTAGAGCTATGATGAGCAATAATTAAAACCCTTTTCAGATTTCCAAATTTATTCTCTACCTTCTTCTGCATTCTCAAGGTATCTGAAGAAAACTGTGCAGATGCATCACAGATTACTGATTTCCTTCAACATGTAAACAGGAGGGGATGAATGGTTGTATGAACCTAAATGTTAATTACCTCATGCCATTTATGCATCCATTTTGAGTATCCACTGTATCCAGCTCAGGATCTCAGGGTGCTGGAGCTTATTGTGGTAAACAGTAGGCATAAGGCAATAACCTGTCTATTTTCTACATGGGATAGGAAGGAAAGAGGCAGGGCCAAGTAACACATAGGTATTTTTTTCATAGATCTGATAATTATATTGCCTTTTGGATCTTTATTTTGAATGTTTACTAGATTACTTTGACTGCTATTTTATGCAGCCATACTCGCACTGTAAAGATTTTGCTGCAAGCCTCAGATGCATCTTGCATCACTGTGCTTAACATGTTGAGGCAGTGGAAAAATCCTTTGAGTTTCTGAACACCTGTTCACAACTTTCCATGTTTTAGCATAGGCTGTGTTGAACTCAAGCTCTACTGTAGTCTGGAGGTTTCAGACAGAGGTAGCCATCCATGGCTTCAGGGCATATCTGGCATCATCTTTAACATGTAGCACTCACTTGATGTAAGAATTGCTTCCTGCTTAATACCGTGTTTAACTTGTCTTGGGAATGTGCACATACTGACTAGATGTCCCTGTGGAAGGTCCCCCGCATGGACTGTTGATCTAGGCCAGACATCTGCCATATGTGTAAATCATGGGAACTCCCTTGGTGGAGAATTGACACTGTGTGTGTGTGTATATAAATATATATATTTACTTACTTAACATTTTGTTTACTGGGAAAGTTTGACTGGGACAGAGCCTATTTTCAGCGGAGGCCTGGGGAGAAATGCTCCAGACACATGTCTTTGGAATGTGGGAGGAAAACGGAGCACCCAGAGGAAACCCATGTGAACGCAGGGAGGACCTGCAGACTTTGCACAGGAGGCACCTCAGATAAGAATCGAACCAGAGAACCTGTTGCTGTGAGGCGAGAATGCTAACCAGTGCACCACTTCACCGCCCAAAGTGAATCTTCCACTACTTTACACACTGCCATAACTCGGATTATGTATAATATACAGATATATATATATATATATATATATATATATATATATATGTGTGTGTGTGTGTGTGTGTGTGTGTAAAATGCCCTGGGCATTACATGCCATGTAAAAGTTGAGAGAGTGGAGCCCTTCTTTTTGATGCATCTCAGTCTTGGTCTGCCAGACAAGGCCTTGATGGTAATGTGTGTGCAGTCTATGGCCCCGATTCTTCAGCAAAATGGGCTATGAAATAAAATGCCTACATAGTAGTGGCTGTCTCCTCTGATGTCTTGGAGAACCAGATATGCTCCTCCATGTGCTGCAGTGTATTTTAGTGTAGGCTATACCTGCAACATGTCCCCATAGGTTATTCGAAGGTCCCTGTAGTTAGGACAGTTAATCTCACACATACCTTAGTTCATTGGGATTGGCAATCCATGATTCCCCCTCAGTTACTCCTATGGATAATACAGTTCTACCAGGTTATATATGGTCTTTCTGTCCATTTAGTAGTGGCCCATTACCTGTTGTATTGGTAAAGTGCTGACTTGTGCCTTCTGTCGTGGCAGTGATGACATGACAGTACATTACAGGCCCTGGTTCCAGTAGTGGCCACTAATGTATGCTGTTCTGCTATAGTTGCTGCTACTCCTTGCTTCTCCATTGCATGTACACCATAAAACCCTTGTGTTCGAAATGAGTTGTATGACTGTTTTATACGTTTCTGACTTGCTCCACCATTTCTGATGTTAACATTTGCATAATTTGTATACCTCATTTGCATGAAGTCCATAATTTCCATATCATTTTGCATTAATTTCCGTGTGCTGCATACTGCACTAGTTTTCACTGGGTATGCAACTGAATCGCCCACATCTTGAGTCATAGCTCTCAACCTTCCATCTCCAAAATGAGGAACACTAGCCCTCAGAATGTGGAACAAATGGGAAAAATGTGGAACTAACAACTTCAACTAGGAAGGTCATAGGATGGTTAAAATATGTTAGTTTTACTTATAAAGAAGATATTTTAATGAATTAATATGATTAATTTCTATTTACCATGGATGTCACTTAAAAAAAATTCGTAACACTAAATGTGTGACAGAGTCTTTCAATGTGGAACTTCGAGAAACATGAACTTTTTAAGACCCCAAATGAGGTATGTTCCTCATAATGAGGTACACTTGAGAGGTATGTCTTGAGTGTTGCTGCTACTTGCAGTAATTTGCACTGTACATTGTGCTAACAACCTATGAATCCAAGCCATAGTTTTTGAATCCACTTATCTAGTGGTTGTTTATGTCAGAAGTTTATATTTAGCATAATAAACTATGTGATGTGTGCTAGGCAACATGATTTAAAAAATGCTGAGGGCCTTAAACTGTTATTGCCTCCAGTGGTGTGGCGGGACTGATAATGTTGTGGTATGAATTTTACAAAATACTTGCAACCTCCTGTACTTTACTTTGGGCAATTCAAGGAATCTGAGGAATGTGTTTTTACTGTCTGTGGATGTTCTTCGTCTTCCCTTGCTGCAGTCCTGACAATTGGGTATAGTCCGCGTCCCAGTCGGCCCGAATACCAGAGGGTCATGGCGCCTTAGACTGACGCCAGTACGTCAGGGTACTAATGCGCATGACCGGCGCCATTTCCTCAGTCTTTTGCCGCATGGTCCGATGCAGAAGCAATTTTGCGAGTGCAGGTTGGCGTTCTGAGATTTTCCGAAACCGGAGTTTCAGACCGAATACAGAGTTGGCTAAGGAACATTTTGGTTTTCTTGCCTCAGTATTTAACCGGATGTCAGAAAAAGTGAATAACTGTATTTCTTGTGGGAAGCAGATACCGCATAGGGATTATCATACATTGTGTATACCTTGTTTAGGGCCTGAGCACGACGTTGTTGGTTGCCGCCTTGTGCTAGATTTATTAAGAGGAGGCTTGATTGTGCTAGGTTAGTGTTTGGGAAGCGTTAATTATACTATGCCGCCGGATGCTGCTTCATCTAAGAAGCGCAAGGACAAACAGTGAAGTCTAGGGTGAGGAACCGCAGTCCCGCACGGCGGTCCTTTAGAAGGCTCAGGGGAGCCAGAGGTTTTGCCAGGAGTCTCTATGGAGTCTCAGGCAGATACTTTACTGTTACAGGATGTGCCCTCTCAGGAGGTAGGCCAGGCTGAGGGGCTTCTCAGGTAACTGTTCTTCCCTCTCTTCCCAAGGTAGTTAGGGCCTCTCCTTCTGTTGCCAAAGCTTCTTTTAGAGGAAGGCCAAGTTCAGCTTCTGTAGGGGCTTCTCCTAGCATTTCGGGCTCTGTGCCCAAGAAACATATGCTTTAAATGGCAGAAGATTTGATTACTCTGATTAGAGGTTCTATGCCCCCACCTGATAAGAGGCCTAGGGTGGAACAGGAGTTTGATAGTTTTGAACAGTGTTCACAGGCTTCAGAGTCTTCTGTGGAAGACTTGCCAGAGTTTCCTACTTATTCTGATTCTGATGTGGATGATTCCACTCCTTCAGCTTCTCCTCCTGAGGATTTTTCATTTTCAGAGACTCTTCACTCCATGAGGGAGCACTTTAAATGGGAAGGCCAAGATTACTCTGACTCCAGAAAAAGGCTTAGGGAGTTCTTGTTTTGCCCCAGCATAGGCCCTTAGCTATTCCTCCTGTGTTGAATGTGGTGGAGGATGTTTTTGCAGAGGCTTCTCTGAACCCTGATTCCTTGCCTCCTGCTCCTGTTAAACCTGATAGGTATTATAGGGTGCCCAAGCTCATAAGTATTTGTTTAAGAGTCCCAGGGCGGACCCAGAAACTGTTTCTCAGGGGCCTAAAGGTGTTAAAGCTTCTGTGGTTAAAAATCCTGTACCCTCTGATAAAGAGGCAAGGGCTTTGGATAGGTGGGGTAAGAAAGTATATACTTCTTCCACTCTAGCCATGAGGGCGTTGAATTGTCAATTTCATATGCTGAAATATCAGAATTATCTCCTTTCACAATTGAAATCTAAGGTGGATGCTTTAAGGTATTGAGTGTAAAGAATTGCTGGATTTGGTTCATGTGTCTGAACAAGTGGGTAAGCATTCTTTGCAGTGTGGTTTTGATGCTGTTCAGGCCTCCTCGAGGGTGGCTGCTACTAGTTCTGTTCTTCGCAGACATGCATGGTTGAAGGATCAGAATTTAGCTGAGCATGTTAAGACCAGGATTTTGGATGCTCCTTTACAGTCTGATGTGTTGTTTGGACCGCCTGTGGAAGCAGTTTTAAAGAAAATGGAGGACAAAGCTAAGTCTATGCAGACTGTTAAAGATTTTTGCAGGTGCAGCCTCCAAGTTTAGTAGAAATTGGCCTGCTAAGGGGTGGACATATCCTGCTTATGGTTCCCAGTCTAGGGGTAGGTCTAGACGGGGTAGGGGCAGGGCTCAAGGTGCCTAGATCAGACAGTTCACCTGCTCAGACTTCTGGAGAGGGCAGGGGTCAGTCCTTCGTAAAGCAGAACCAATGACCTGCCTTTTCAGCTGCCAGTGGACTCTCGCCTGGCAGCTCCTTTGGGAGGAAGATTGTCTCTTTTCAAAGAAAATTGGGATTTAATCACTCAAGACAGATGGGTGCTGGATATCATTCATCACGGGTACAGATTTTATTTCCACACAATGCCCCTTTCAAAGGCATGCCAGATGTTCCTCCTCCACAAAGAAAAGAGGCTCACAAGCAAGTTTCTCAGTTACTCCAGATAGGGGCTATTCAGCCAGTCCCTGTGTCAGAAAGGGCTTCGATTTTATTCTCGCCTGTTCCTAGTACCAAAGAAGGGGAACACGTGGAGACCAATTTTGGATTTATCTATCCTCAACACTTATCTGGACATTCCCAAGTTCAAGATGTTGACGTTACAGCAACTGTTACCTCTGCTGGGCAAGGATCACTGGATGGTAACTTTGGATCTCAAGGAAGCTTACCTTCATGTGCCCATAAGGCTAAGTTGCAGAAAGTATCTGCGATTTCAACTGGAGATTTTCATTATCAGTTCTCTGCATTGCCCTTTGGCTTATCTACAGTATTCACAAAGGTTCTGGCTCCAGTGATAGCTTACTTCAGGCTTCAAGGCATTCAAATTTATCCTTACTTGGACGACTGCCTGATTCTGGCTCAAGAAAAGGAACACCTTCTACAGCATCTGGAATATGTCATAGCAGTGCTAAGATGCCTAGGGTATTCTGTGAACGAAATAAAGTCCAGTCTAGTACCCTCTCAAGACATGTGCTTTCTGGGTGTGAGACTGAATACAGCAGCCCAGATGGCCTTTTTAACCCCGGACAAACAAAAGAGTCTGTCACTTTACTTCCATCAACTATCTCATCAGTCCGTGCTGACTGCAAGGACAGTCCTTCAAGCATTAGGGTTCATGGCATCTTGTATTCTGGTGCTTCCCAATGCCAAACTGCATATGAGGAAGCTGCAATGGTATCTCAAAATGTATGGACACAGCACTGCCAAGATTTGGACACTGTCATTCAAATAATACCTTGCCTTCAAAAGGAATTCTTGTGGTGGGCTCAGGAATGTCACCTAAACAAGGGACTCTCTGTGACCCGGCCAGAGGCGAGTCAGATTTTAACGACAGATGCCTCGGACACTGCTTGGGGAGCTCATCTAAATGGAAAGTGGATACAAGACAAGTGGCCTGCCAGACTACAGCATCTACATATCAACATGAAGGAGATGTTAGCAGTCCAGTTTGCATTGATGCATGCGTTATTCCAGGGCAGGTGTTGATTCTGACAGACAACACAACTGTCATGTGGTACATCAACAAGCAAGGGGGAACACATTCTTATCCTCTATGCAGGCAAGCAATGATTTTATGGGAGACTGTGTTAAGCCTGCAACTGACTCTTCAGGCAAGGTTTCTGCCAGGAGCACAGAACTCCCTAGCAGATGTATTAAGCAGACAAATCATGGATCCCCACGAGTGGAAACTGGATCTTCATGTATTTCAGAAATTGACAGTGTCATGGGGAACTCCAGACATAGATCTGTTCGCTTCTCCACTAAACCACCAGCTGCCAAAGTATTGCACAAAGGGGTTTCATCACACAGCTTGGAAAGTGGATGCTCTGTCTTTCAGTTGGAAAAACCTTCATGTCTATGCCTTTCCACCTCTACCTCTTCTTCTAAAGGTATTACTAAAGGTCAGACAGGACAGGCCAAGGATGATTTTGATAGCTCCAGATTGGCCTCGCAACACTGGTACCCACTTCTAAGGAGTCTTGTAAAGAAGCCTCCATGGCCTTTACCTCTGATTCCTCATCTGTTATCTCAGAAGGACGGTCATCTGCTCAATGTCAAGCTTCCATCTCTTCATCTCACAGCTTGGCATATTCTGTGTTGAAGCATGGTAGGTCTCAGCTTCCTCAACAAGTTTTAAATGTGATTATGGAAGCTAGAAGGCCTAGTACTAGGAGAGTAAAAATGGAGGAGATTTTTATTTTGGAGTACAGCAAAGAATTTGGAGATTTCAGAGCCTAATTTGAGTGTGGCTCTTCAATATCTTACTGAATTGTTGGACAAAGGTTTGTCTTTCTCTTCCATAAAGATTCATGCTGCAGCAATTTCAGCTCACTATGATTGTGACCCACCTTTGTTTTATCCTTTGTTCAAGCAGTTTCTTAGAGGGCAAAGAATATAAGACCCCGAGCTCCTACTCCTGCTTGGGATCTCAATTTTGTGTTGGAAAAACTTACTCTACAACCTTTTGAGCCTGCAGCTACTGCTGAATTGAAATATTTGTCATGGAAGACTGCTTTTCTGTTGGCTATTACTTCTGCAAGAAGGGTGTCTGAGTTGCAGGCCCTTATGGCAGTAGAGCCCTTTTGATTTTCCATAAGGACAGGGTATCATTACGCACTAATCCTTCCTTTATGCCTAAGGTAGTTTCTAGTGTGGCTTTAAACCAAACTATTCATTTGCCTACGTTTTTGCAGATCCTCAAAATAAAGGGGAAAAGATTTTGCACACTTTAGATGTACACAGGCAATTGCGTTATTATTTGAGCAGGACTAAAGATTTTAGGCAGTCTCAGCAGTTACTTGTTTCTTTTGCTTTAAGTTCACAGGGCAAGCCTGTGTCAAAACAAACTATTTCTAGGTGGATTGGCTTTTGCATTGCATTTTGTTATTCCCATCATGGCAAAGAGGTTCCAGCTGGGATTAGGCCTCATTCCACTAGGGCTACTGCCACTTCAACAGCATTTCTAAGGGGTGGCAACTAAGGATATTCTGGAGGCAGCTACTTGGAGTTCAGTGCATACTTTCTCTAGGCATTATCACCTGCCTATATACTCTAAGACTAGAGCTGGTTTTGCCACAGCTGTTTTACAAGGCATGTTGTCAGCTCCTGCTACTTTATAATTTGCCAGCCTCCCTTACCTCTACTTTGGGATTCTAGACTGCAGCAAGGGAAGACGAAGAACATAGTACAGTTTTGTACCTACCATAAATGTAGATGTTCGAGGATTCCTCCTTCCCTCTGTGTTTCAGGGTGGTTGTGTAGGTGAGTTTACTTGCTTATATTTTTGTATATATTACTGTATATATTGTACATGTTTTTGGTGCAGGTTGTTTTGGGACTTGTCTTTTGGGTCTTCTGACATCTGGGGCAAGAAAAGACTGAGACTATACCCAATTGTCAGGACTGCAGCAAGGGAATCCTCGAACATCTACATTTATGGTAGGTACAAAACTGTACTTTATCCCTTAGTATAGTGTTATTGAGCTGGTTTCAGGAACACTTTTCCTGTGTAGTTAGAAGGAAGCCACACAAAATGTATTGCTTCTATTTATAACTCTCAGAGAAAATGGTAATAGTTCTGAATGTTTCAAAGTGACCATACACAATTAAACTCTTCCAGTTTTAGAGAATCTCCTTCTTCTGCAGGATTACATTGGTGTTGATGACTAAGTGTGAACTGTGCATGTGGTGTTCTCATGATAAACCCCTTTGGGAATTTCTTAAAGGATCACTGCAGACAGAAGCTGAAAATGAATATTTTGTCTTGTCATGAGGTTCTATACAGTCCAACCCTGTCTGTTATTTTTAATATTCTTTTTTTTTCTAACCTTGATTGTTCCCATTTGTTGAGGGGGCATCCTGAAATGATTTTGCTTTCTTGCAAAGCTACTTTTTGTTTATAATAGACTGTGATTGAAATTGTTTCAGCATGGTCTTGTCTGTTAGATTACATTTCCATTCACTTAGAATGGAAGGGGTGGGAAAACTGATAAGTTTTCAAATCCTTAGTAAAAGCGTCAGTATGCATTTGGCAGTGACTCCTGCAAATATGTTTTCTAAATATGTGTTATGTGATCGTAAATATTGCTTGCAGAAATACAAAAAAGAACTGAGATACCATAACTTTTTCAAAAAGTGAAAATTTGTGAGTTTCAAGTGTTGTGTTCCTCCTTCCCTCCTTGAATCTGTGAGAATATCTTATTTCTTGGCATACAAAGTTGCTCTCAGTGGCTAATCAGGTTTCATCACCCTCAGACAACATGCTTACTAGGTGTACAGTCCTAGGGTAGCAAAAGAAAGAAGCTGTAAATAACAGTACATAATAAAAATGTGAGTTTCTTGCCTAAATATTGCTGTGGTCCTAGTGGTTATGAAGTAAAAAAAAAAAAAAGGCAAATGGGTACCTTGCTATGGATTTTTTTCATTGGCAAGGGATATTTAAATGTGATTGGTATGTTTGGTCTTAGGATTAGGCAAACCAAGTGACTGCCAAGGGTCCCATGCAGGCCAGGGGTTCTTTTATGTGTGTTGTTTATTGTTAAGGGAGAAAGAAAAATGCTGCTGCCAGTGCAGTGACAACCCAGTTCTAAATTACCAAGGCTGCTGTGCCCTATTCTGGACACGGCTTTCTACTTTGTCCCATTCTGCTATCCAAACAACCAGTCAGAAGAGTCTTTGAGACTTTCTGACTTGCTGTTTTGTAGATTGTATTTGGGATGGCAAGAAACAGAAATCTGGAAATTTTGAAGAAGGAAGTGGATGGGATGGGATTGATTGGCACCTTGGAAATATTTGCAGGAGCTTAACAGAGGCAGTGCTGTGTTCTGGTTTTGGTTTACTCTGACATCTGGTCATGGCATTTAAATACTTTTTTAAATCCAGGCAGGCAACCATATATCATAGACAGTGGAGACAGCTTTGTAGAACCACTGTTTATTTGTGTAATGCATGCTGGAGTTTTTTTCCTGGAGCTGGCTATTTTATGAGTCAGAAAGTTAATGTAAATCCCCAGTGCTATTATTTTTATTGCAGTTGGAGATCTGAGGTTTACACAGTCAACAGAACAACTATAATTGGGACTTTATGGGGAAGAAAATGCGTGACCTTGTTGTTTGCTGAAGTGTAATGATTTGTTCAAAGTTTGCAGGGCCAGTGTGGTGTTGTGTGATGCAGGGTGAAATACATTATAGAGGCTACTGTTTGTGTGAAAAACATTGGAGTATATTACTGTGGTTATTTATCATCACAATCAGACATCTTGAGATGTATGCAGTCAACAAAGTGGCTACAACTTCTGGGGGTGAGCTGTATGCAGGTGAAAATAACTGATATTTTTTTTATTTCCTTGGTATAAACTGTCATTAATTTAAATTGGCAGGATTAGTCTGTATTTGAATGAATTAAGTTAGAATACTGTGGCTAATGTCTGTCTATGAGAAACAAACATCAGATACCACTTGTAACCATTATTATTATCATCATCATCATCATCATTATCATTATTATTATTATAATTATTTTCACATCAGTCACACATCTCAGGTATACACAGTCAACATTGTCAGTATAGTTGCAGGGAATGAGGGATGTACGTGGATAAAAGTGACTGACCCTGCTGGCTTGATCAAGTTAAGCATTTGTAATCCTGCTTTGGAAGGACTAGTGTACATTTTAGTGGCCCCCACATCCTAAGCTGTATAAATGAAGTTTGCCACAGGCTAAGTCGGGGCCATTCTCTATGCTGGACTACCTAGTCTAAAACTGTGGACAGAGGACAGTGTGATCATTATTTCTTCAAATTTCCTCACAAACTTCAGAGGTGTGTGCAGATGATCAATTGTTTGGTGGTGGTATACTGTCTAGGAACAACACTGTTTATATTACTGCGATCATTATTTTTCACTTTCCTTACAATCAGTCATCCAGTGTGCATACAGATGTCTGTGTTATGGGATAGTAGTAAAGAAGCATTTGTGTGTATACTTCTAACAGGAATAACTTGAAATATGTTACTGTGTTCTATTTATTATTTAGCTTTTGTACTAGTTTGACATCATAGGTGTACACAGAAAGTAGCTGTCCTTTAGGGATAGGGATGACTAGGCATGCTATTTTATGTGTATGACAGCAGCAAATTGAAATATATATGACAGTGTCCATATGTTCTTTCACTTTCTTCCCAGTCTAACACTAGAGGGGCACACAGAAAGTAACTTTTTTGGGGTGAGGTGGGGGGAGAAAGGCATATTTCCCAGCTATGATTTATGTATCCTTACAAGCAGTTGTCATGACAGCTTATTAAGAACTACTGTTTTGCCTGCTTTGAACATTAAGCTTTACATGCAACTTATTTCTTTGTTGAAAGAAAAATTAAAACTGAAAATTTTCCCTTATTTTTCATTTTTTGCAAGCCGTCATTGGATCAAAAGTTTGGAAGAAATTTCTAAAATGTACCTCAGAGCATATAGAACCCCATGGTTTCTGGGGGCTTAGTAGCTTTGAGACCCTTAGCTTGATTATTTCCTCTACAGTTACTACAGTATACTTTTGGACATTTAGTATGTTTTGAAACTGTGGCAGAAAAATGTATCAGAAGGCTGGAAAAAATCTCTCAAATGTACCTCAAAGGATCTAGAATCCCAAGGTATATGGAGATGTAGTAGCCCCCAGCCATCTAGCTTAACTCAGATATTACAGTGCAGTCTTGTCCAGTTAGGTTGTGCTGAAAGGGCAGAAGAAAATGATCTGAAGAGTAAGACAAAAGTGTGAAAAAAAGTAATCTATATGATGCAAGGAGGCTATATAGGGGAGTAATCAGGGGACACTTGGGGTGGTATAGGGACAGTTGGGCAGCAGGGAGGAGACCCCATGAAGACATTTTCTTAGGGTCCATTTCACCAATGGCTATCCCTGGTGATCGGAGAATGGATGTATTTATTTTATGTATTTATTTACATTTGTTTACCAGGAAAGTCATACTTGAAATTAAATCCCCTTTTCAGAGGAGGCCTGAGGAGAGAAGCTCCATAGTTACATAGACAAAGTTATTATGACAATGTCCAAAACATGTCTGAAGCAAAAACATTTATAAGGTTATGAAAGAGACATATCAAGAGTTCAGCCATAAAATTAACTGTCCTGTGTAATACACATACATCAAAGTGAATCTTTTGTACAAAATTAATTAATTGATCATTTTGATGGTTGCACTGTACAACACACATACTTTAATTTTTATACAGTGACAGTATTGTAGATAGTTATGCACTCAGGTTGTGAGGGGATAATGGTAATTGGAAGCTAAGGTTGGGCTTTGATAAGCATGGAAGAATGTAGAGCGAGAGAGACTGTTGTGTAGTAGAAAGAATAACATTAGATAAGGATAGAAAAGATTCATGTGAGATGAGATTGAGTTGAAGCTCTGTGAGTGTTGAGTTAGTGAGGAGTATACAGTAGAAGATATGCAGGGTAATGTATATGATGACCAGAGAGATGTATGTTTTAGAAAAGAAGTAGATGGGCACCTTGAGAAGGTCAGTGATCTACTAAGGGATCATTCTGATTATCACTAGTTTAGAAAAAGTTAGTCTGCATAAGAGATGTGCTTTAGCTGGTGGTAGCATTATCTTGTTGTGGGGGAGAGGTGGAAGGAAAGGGAGGAGCTTGTCACGTGGTTCAGAACAGTGACATTGCCATTTGACAAGAAGGAATGATTTTGTATTTGGTTTGAATGTTTTTAGTGCATGTATTTGACTGAAGGAGGTAGGCAGGGAGTTTGACTGTTTTGCCACATGGCAAAAAAATAGTGAATCCCCATGAAAGTTGTGTGAGGGAGCCGCATTTGTCAGACATTTTTCAGATGAGCAGAGAGCATGAGAAGGGATATACCAGTGCAATACACTGCTAAGATGGGGACAAGCTTGTGGATTTTGATGGATTTTTGTGTGTTGTTTTTAATTGATTGTGTTTAAGGAGGTTGAGCCAGATTAGCCATTTGAGAGCTGCACAGTGTTGTGTTCTGTTAGGAATGCTGATGCCAAATTTTGCAATTTTGTTGTATCATTGCTCAAAGTTTGTGAATTATGTTGATTCTGGATTGGTACAGATTGCAGAAACATATGTCAGGGAAAGGATAAAGTAGGCAGCAGGATTGGCCTTCCATGTTTGATCAGACGAAAACTTTTGAGATTGATAGAGCATACCTCATTTTTGGTTGGGCTTACAGGTTACTTGCTGAATGTGTAGATGACGTTTTAGGTGTTCATCATTAGTGATTCCAAGTAGTTTAGTGTGGTGGACTAGTTCAATTAATATGCCATCAGATGATTGAAGGGTAAGTGGGTTGACCGGTGTTGATACTGGTTTAGGTATAAAGATTTTTTTTTTTTTTTTTTTTGCCAGGGGTTAGGACTAGATTAGATTCTGATGGTGGTGCCGACTTTTAGTTTTCCGAGTAACTGTTCAATGATTTTGGTGGGGACTGGTTTGAAGGCAAGAGTATTTCCATAATGGCATGTGAGAAATAAAGCTGAGTCTGTACGCTGGTTAGAGTCTGAGAGAGAGGTGGCAGTACTGATAGTGTGTTGAAGGAAAACGTTGCACTGAAGTCAGATTCAGTAGGTAGAGGGTTATGTTGAGAGGGTTTGCCTGGGTTTAAACGTTTAGAAATGGTACAACAGAGCATTTTGGGAGATTTGATGTGATAGTTCTTCTGGGAGAGAAAATGTTTTTTTTTTTTTTGGTTAAGTTTATTTTGCTATAGCTCTATTACAAAGGTGATAATGCTGGTAGTTGTTTCTGGTCTTATCCTTTTGCCAGGCGATCTATTATTTATCATGTAGGTCCATGAATTTTCATAAGTAAAGTGAGCCAGGGGGCTGGAGTAAGTTTGAGACTCCTGTTCCTGAGTGGGACATGAACATTTAAGATGTTTAAAAAAGTGTCGTTATAGTAGTAGACAGCTTCATCTAGTGGCAAGAGATTTAGTGCTCTCCTGTTGTAAGCCTGAAATGATGCAAGGTATGTATCCTTGTTGAAGTTAGAAAAGATTCCTGACAGACTTTTAGGTTGTTGACTTGCTTTGCTTGAGTAAGGAGACCAGAGCAATTATTTGATGGTGGTCACTTAGGGCATCTTGTAGAACACTTGCATGACTGATGTTTGGGTTATTAGTTAGAATCAGTATAATTTCTCCAAGTCTTTTGGGTTTCTTAATACCATGACAGGAATAGACCCCTATTCCTAAGCCAAAGTATGATTAAAGTTCATGAAATTAGTATTGTTCTAATCTTTAATGTTAGAGAAAAGTGCTCTTTGTAGCACCCACAGAGTGCCCAGACCTGACTTCTCCTTCAATTCATATCTCATTATTATGTAACTGTAGCATATCTAAATACAAAATCCAACTATAAATTATTCTTTTATGAGACCCATTGCTCCTACTACTATTGGAACTGTCTGGGCATCCTTCTTCCACATTACGCTTGCAAATTCTGGTATTTTCGACTTTGTGACTGTCTTTACATAAGACACTATAATCACTGGATAGAGCAATTTCAGTGATCAGTGCTACTTTTGTCTTCTTTTCATGGACTACTACATCTGGTTTTCTCACATCTATTTTTGAACTGTTGATAATGGGTGAGCCCATGTGATGTAAACATAATTTAATGTAATGATTTGTGGCTTATGTTTCCAATATTTCTCGGCTACTTCAATATTGTAATGTTTGCATAATCCGCAATGCAACAGTCTTGCCACATTATTATGACTTTCAGTATACAGACTGTCTGCCATTGGTGCATCACACCCATCAACAAATATGTATGACTGTTTCCAATGCTGCTTTACAGGATCTGCATTTGATTGTTTTTCCAACATGTTCAAATGGACTTTGTAAACCAACTTGTACGTAGTCCACTATCCTGGGCCACCAGTATTAACCTTTCATCTTTTGGTTTAAATTCACTTCTCCTTAACCATTCCTGCTTCAGATCCTGATTGACATGAGGTTGTTCCAGGAGCTATCTGTACTTGCAACTATAAGCCTTTTCCACATTTCTTGCCTTCTCATTTGATCCTTCACGTTATATTCTTTCATTTGTTTTTTGGAACATTCAGTTGCTGCCTGACTTTTATCTCCTTCTGGTTTAGATTCATAGGTTCATAGACTACTACTAAGCTAACTGCCCTTGCGAGCCATTTGAAGCCTAGCCAATTATCCCTTGTGAGACTCAAACCCCAGCACCTTGTGTTTGTAAGGCAAACACCTTAACCATTAGGCCACCCTCCCAACCCCTTTGATTTCCATTCCCCCTTGACACTGATATGCTTCTGCTAAACTAAGTAGGGAAGTCATTTTAGACTTGTTCTCCTCTTGTTTTAAAGCTTTCACTATGTTTGGACCTTGTGAGGTCAACAGATATGTATCCAGTCCTGTGATTGCAGATCTATACATGTATTAAATTTTGAGGAGATCCATACCACCTTAGGAACAAGAAATATGTAATCTTGATATACACTGATTTTTATAAATTATTTGATAAACATGAAGCATTTTCTTGTTCTCCTGTCCAACTTATCCAGTACGCAAGTCTCCAGATCAGTTTGCTTCTCTGGTGCCTTCTTAGCAGGGTTTACATTTCCTTCCTGTGTCCACATGGATGTTCATGGGGAATCTGGTTTTCTTCTGCATCCCAGAATTTTGAAAATTCAGAAACTTGGTGAGACCCGGAATTTTCCCCTGGATGTGTGTATGGTGATTCTTGCTGTTGTGATGTCGATGATGCATACTGCTTACTGTGTTGTATGTATGATTTTGAAAGACTTTGGGCCAGATTGAATAAAGCCTACACTAAGTGTGTACAGTATGTATTCAATAAAATTCTTATCACATTTTTTGCACTTTCTAATCACTCAGAAAGATTACACTAAGTGTTCATGTAGTCTACACTTCATGGTAAATTTTATGCATCCGTCAGTATTTAAAGTTGCAAGAATATCAGTAGGAAAACTAAACTTATGAGGAAAAAGGTATGAGTTATGTCTGTGTTGCCTGTTCACTCAGAACAGTGTAGGCGTTATTGAATCTGGCCCTTTGTCATGCAGTGGACTGTCATCATATAAGGACTGATCATCTCTTTTAACACCTTTTTTTCCTGAGATGGGCACCAACTGTCCAGAACCCTAAGTTACTGAATTGAATAAAGAGATGTTGCGAGTGAATGAATGATGATTAAAAGTATGCAAACGCACACACACACACTGCATATATGTGTGTGTGTGTGTGTGTGTGTGTGTGTGTGTGTGTGTGTGTGTGTGTATATATATATATATATATATATATATATATACACACACACACACACATGTATGTATGCACAGAAACACACAAAGATCATTGATTTCTTTCTAAGTGCTGTCAAAGAGTAGATTGGGAAAGTTAAGAAAACAGCAGCAGTTATGCAGTTTTTTTAACTAACAATAACACTTAAAACTGCACACCAATTTATTTCTGATTCTGTTTTAGTGTTCTTAGTAGCTTTACTGGAGATGAATAAAATGTACAACAGTAAATAGTAAATACATGTATGTAAAGACTACTGTAACAGTATGTTTAGTAGCACAGAAGCTGAGAAAGGCGCATGCGTTACTTAGTGACAACACCAATTCAGGTCTGCTACAAAATATCAGAAAGGAAGGTTCAATAAACTAAATGTTCCAAAAGTAGTTTATTCCAACTCCTGATGTGCTTGCATACTTCTTGCTACTTTGATGTGCGTAGGATTGTGAAAAATTTAGAGATGTCTCAGGTGCAAACATGCCTCCTGTATTCTATTTTTCAACAGTTTTCCTTGCTGTTCATAGTTTATGTGGTATTAAGCAATTTTCTGGTGAGCACAGCTGCCGTTCATCAGTGTACATTGTTGCAACGGTTTCCTAGTTTGTTCCATGCCATTATTCACTGTAATGTGTTGTTCTCTTACATGAAAATATAATTAGCTTGCAACATAATGATAAGAATGAAGCCTGTCTTACTGACCTGTAGAATCGATGGGAAATGTAATAGTGAGCCCAGAGTCTGCAATGCTGACTTGAATAGAATAGAAAATTAATTTACATCACAGATCACACACTACCATACTTGACACTAATTCCACAAGATTTTTATGTAACCTTTAGATAACAGCAACTATTAATGTTCTAGAACGTATCACATTATAATTCTCTTTCTGAGAGGCCATGCATAGAAAACTAATTATGCTTACAACATGATTCAGGTTGGTTTACAGTAAACACCATACTTATTTACACTTATGAGGTGGATAGTATTGTTAATCCAGTACAAAGCTACAGCAGGTGCCACAAGATCTTTCTACCTTTTGTTGTTTGGGCCAGTAAACACATTCCATATACATGTTTTCAGTCTTTCCTTTTCAGTTAGAGTACATTGTATCATAAACTGGAAATGCTGAATGAGCACTTGGCTAAACTTGAAGCTTATTAAGGATAAGACTATGATAAGAGCTGTTTATTCCCAGCCATCAACATCAAAAGAAACAGTATTGCAGGGGTGGAGTGGTGCCCTCTCACTAGTTAGTGTTAAGGCACCAAGTAACTTTCACATGAGACAGTACAGCAGAGAATAGCAGACGCCTTTATTACACTGGAAGACACGTACATGGGAGACTAGAAAATCAAAATCCCGTCAACATGTTTTATACCTTTTTCATTAAACATGAGACAGTACAGCAGAGAATAGCAAACTCCTTTATTACACTGGAAGACACGTACATGGGAGACTAGAAAATCAAAATCCCGTCAACATGTTTTATACTTTTTTCATTAAAAGCAACATTATTGTAACAGTCATGTAACAACCAGTGACCAATTCAGAATGAACACAGCAGCATTAATTTTGCTAAGATCTGCTGACTATTGTTAATGACATTTCATATTAGATCCAAGTTCCAAATTCTAAATTCCATGATAGAATTTTCTACTCAGGGCAAATCTTATACTTTTCTAATACTTTTTTAACCATGTCAATATATCCTAATATTAGACAGGAAGTAAATCAGCAAATATACTGAAGGGCACTCAATATTTCATTCTGCCATGAAAAGCTTATTAAAAATGAAATGCATGCAATAACTTTTTCCCCTTTTCTGTACTTCACATTCCCCCATCTGATACTGTAAAGCATCAATCAAACCGTAATATTTTTCTATTACTGGACATTGACTGCAAGTTTTCAGAGGAAGTGACACAGTTTCACTTGCTATCAGACATAGTGGTCAGTGGCAGAGTTTCAACTTTATACATCTGCAAGTCAACATTCCTTTTAGATTCAAATCATTTTAAAATGCATGATTTAAGCATAAAAAGAAGCGCTAACTTGATTATTGTAGTGACTATAAGCATGAAAAACTTTAAAATCTCTCCTCCCCATCCAGAGAAAAGATTGGTTAACTATGCTGATTGGGAACTGTCAGCTTCTTTGGTGTACGAATATTCAGCAATGTTCTGAATTATTTATAGGTGACTACGGATGACACCAAGCAGCACTCTGTTTGAATGAGTGCACACATACCCCCCTTTAGATGCAAGGGTAAAGTCGACTGGTATGTGTTTCTACAGCACCGTACTGTACATTGCTGTCAATTTTTGGGTTATCAAATTAATGGACTCAGAAGTAGAATTGCTTAATATTTCCAGGAGCTTAGACAATTTCCTAAGATCCCAGATGGACCTCACTGCCCAGTAAGCAGGTACAATGCCTGCTCCAGAAATTATCCCATCACTAAGATCCATTTGAGCAGGCCATTTAAAAGTAGATTTTTTAAAGTGTTATGATATGCCCATGAGGTATCCACTTTACCAGCTGAGTTAGGAATGTCTTTACTGTCTCTTTTGTGATAAGCATTACAAATCTTTCCTTCCAGTAAAGCAGCTGTATGTCGAATAGCCAGAATAACATGATCAGTATAACAATAACCATAGCTGTCTGTAGATAACCAAGAATAAGCTTGATTTTAGTAATCATACATTGATACCATGATGAGCCCCCCAGCCACAATATCACATTTCCAGGTGAAATTGCAAGCAATAATTCTGACAGAAAGTGTTCTACTTTAGCACTGGTAGAGTTTTTAGTAGAATCTAGAATGTGATTTGCCATTCAGAAAGGAATAATTAGTAGAACATATAAAATGTTGCATGATAACTATACGAATCAATCAGAAGAGGTTAGAAAGGATTGGGAAGAGTGATTGGATAAGCAATTCACAAAGAAACAATGGTGGGATATATGTATGTCTCCCAAATATGCTACAAAGTCTAGATGATTTAGGCTGTTTGTAAGTGTTTACGTAGGTATTTTTATACTCCAAATAGACTGAAAATAATTTTTCCTCAGGTAGACAGCAACTGTTGGAGGTGTGATGGGGAAGAAAGAGGTAACTGGGAACATATTTTCTGGGAGAATAGTGATTTGACAGACTTTAAAGATTCCCTACAAGCTGCTGTGTCGGAGATGCTGGGTGAGCAAATTGGTGTAACTAAGGAAATTATTTTTTGAGCTATGATACAGAATTGGAATTGCCTAGACATAGTAAGCCTTGCTGAGCCTAATTGTGATGGCTGCCAAAAACGCAATTACTGGAAAATGCAAATCAATGAATAAACCAACTTTACTAGAAGTAGCAAAGATAGTAACATAGATAAAACAACTGGAATTGGCATC
This sequence comes from Protopterus annectens, assembly GCF_019279795.1. Taxonomy (NCBI): domain Eukaryota; kingdom Metazoa; phylum Chordata; order Ceratodontiformes; family Protopteridae; genus Protopterus; species Protopterus annectens. The sequence goes on along the minus strand of NC_056729.1, from coordinate 1,983,921,610 downwards.
TTTAGAAATGGGAAGGAGCAAATTACATAGGAAAAAAATGAGAATTGTGGGATCAGTGCATGCAGAGGAGGAATGAGGTTTAAAAGAAGGCAGGATATGAATGAGCTATGTAATGGCTGAATGACAATGATTAATAAGTGGTTTAGAATGTTTGCAGTTACAGTTGTCTGCATGGTTTATAATGTATAATGTTATGTTCACAATTGAGATTGTGTCGGTATGTTTTGTTTTCATTTATATAAATGTAAGATTGACCATGTCATACATGATAATTTAGTAAAGATGCTTCTTGTTTAACAAAAAGTGTTCTACCTTTACAATAACAAATATTAATAGTTGAAGTGGCATTATTGTAAAGGGGATAAAAATAAAATGTAGTATAAAACTCATGATCAGTCATTGGTATAGAAATCAGTGAAATACTCCCCCCCCCCCCATCATATACAGTACAAATATGCACACAAACCCAGCATTTGCTAATGCTGAGGGACTATGCACAAATATGCAAGGCAGCAGAAAAATTATTAAATGTAGGATGTCATTCAGGTGCTCTTGGTTCAATTCTAACAAACGCCTGTGTCTACTTTTAGCAAAGCATAAGTGTCTGTGAAGAAATAATTCGGTACTTACAGTTCCAATGGTTGTAGAGGATGAAGCACCTAGGTTTCTGGATGGCAAAAGCAGTCAAAACAAAATGATGATAAAATGCACAGTAATTGTAGTAATGATTGATCCACAGGAAAAACGATCATGTTGTGGTTGATGACGGTTGTGAAAAAATGGTAAGCAAGGATGTTAGGTTGGCTTTTCATTGCTTAACCCTGCTTCTTTAATCCATGCAGCAGATAATGGAGAACCCCATGATTATGTAGATGTTACTAACACTGTTCTTCCTCTCAAATTAGATTGAAATGTCACTCCTTTCTAGAATCCAGATTTAAGACTTTTCGTAGATAGCTCATATGTTCGAAGAGATGATGGTGAACTCATCAGAGCCTTTTCAATTTGGACACAAGACAACATTTTATTAACTGGGGGGGGGGGGGGGATATTTCACTGATTTCTATACCAATGACTGATCATGAGTTTTATACTACATTTTATTTTTATCCACTTTATAATAATGCCACTTCAACTATTAATATTTGTTATTGTAAAGGTAGAACACTTTTTGTTAAGCAAGAAGCATCTTTACTAAATTATTGAAATTGATCACCAACAAGTCATCAGCCAAGGGCCTTAATTGCATATGATTTTGAAAAGGAACATTTTCTGGATAAGGCAATGTCTAAATCAGTGTCCAAAGGGCAGGATGAATCATTAATGTTGGAGATGGAAGTAGGAAAAATGTTGCCAAACTTAGAGGAATTACTTGAAGTTGAATTAGACCAGGATAAGTTAGCTTATTTTTTTAACTTCCTGGTCAGGTAATAAGGGTAACTTAACTGCTTTCAGTTCCAGATGCAAGCTGTATGGCAGATGTGGAATTAGGTTCTGGATTCAGTTTGGATGGCAAAATGTCATGGGCTGTGACATGCGGATGCAACAGTGTCCCTTTCTTGTTGTCTGGTTCTGCTGGTGACAGGTCCTGCTAGTTCACATGATCTGACATCAGTGGTGTCTCAAATGTACTCATCACAAGGGAAAGACTTTTTGACACGCAGTACATGGCCCTCAAAATGGATGGCAGTAGCAGTTGTGAGCAAAATCAATTATGATCCTTTTCATCTGGGGCTAATTAAGTTGCTTTGAGAATGCATTTTGATGTATACAAAGACTCCAGGATGCAGGTCATGGTGACCCTGCTCTGTTGGTCATTGGGCTTCATGCAGAACAATAATGTGATATTTCTGCAAAAGAGAACACAGGGATTTACAATAGTAAATCATAATCTCATTGATGTCTTGCACTCCTAAATTCTTGAAGGGGGTAGCAGGCATATTCTCTTGGACTTGCACGTGAGAATTTCATGAGGGGACAATACTAACTAAGTAAAACTAAAGGTAGTGCTTATGGCTGTATAAGATCAGTTTCTTCACAAACTTTAGCTAATCTAAGTTTAATAGTCTGATTAGCTCTCCAAACTGTCCCAGATGCCAGTGGTCTATAGGGACATTGAAACTGCAATTTAATGTTTTATGCTCTACAAAGCTGCTGTTTTACTTAACAATGAGATCCTTGTTCAGACTAGGTGCTACAGGAAACACCAAATCTAAGGATAAGTTCTGGCAATAATTATCTGTGAGTCAGTATTAACACACACATTTATTTCTACCCATCCAGAAAAAAATGTCAACAATCACTAAAACATATTTAAATTTGTACATGTGAAGAAGTTCAATAAGGTCCCACTGAAGGGAGCAGAAGGGTCTCCAAGTCTTTTTCAGAAATTGAACAGGTGGGGGTACTAATTTAAACACATTATGTTTTAAACAAATTACACCATTTACAAAATAATGACTTCAAACATCTGAGAGATGAGGGGTGTACCAATCAGTGGAAATGTGTTTTATTAATGCATTTTTGCCCAAATGAAGAGGCAATGATAGGTTTTTATCAGCTGTTTGTAGAAAATTTAGTGGGGCTACTAGTCAGCTGTCTAGATGGCTCCACAAAAGGTCCGGAAAGCTGCTAAAGCCATCGCCTATCCACCTCCTCCTACCAGAGTCGGCTCTCTGATCTTGAAAAGGCAATAACTCCTGTAAAGAAATTTTGTCATTTTCATTTAATTGCTGCAAAAATATAACCTGAATAGGCTAAAACAATGCAGCCTGTCTTGCTGCCATATCTGCTTAAAGCACTACCTTTTGTAATAAAAGATCCATTGGTTTTATGTGAGGCACATTTCATTAGAGCAATTTCCTTTGGTAATAGTAAAGCATCTAACAAATCATTAACAAAAACAACATTTTTAATAACTGTTCCTGCTGATATGTAAAAAAAAAAAAAAAAAAAAAAAATAGTTATTCCAAAAGTGCACCAAAATAATGAACACCACCACTGGCATAACACGATAAAATAAAAATGGTTGCTGACTGATTTTTGCCAGTTTTATAGACTTTAGCTATAGCTGCAAGTTTAACTAGTTGATCAGACACCTTTCCATTTAATTGTCCAGTTAATAAAATGTTGTCTTGTGTCCAAATTGAAAAGGCTCTGATGAGTTCACCATCATCTCTTCGAACATATGAGCTATCTACGAAAAGTCTTAAATCTGGATTCTAGAAAGGAGTGACATTTCAATCTAATTTGAGAGGAAGAACAGTGTTAGTAACATCTACATAATCATGGGGTTCTCCATTATCTGCTGCATGGATTAAAGAAGCAGGGTTAAGTGGTGTACGCCGAACAATCTGTAAAGAATGGTTATTAAATAAAGACAGTTCATATTTAGCCAATCTTGCTGCAGAACTTGTCCGTGATCCGCAGTGGTGCAGCGGTAGCGTTGTTGCCTCACAGCAAGAGGTTCTCCCATTCGATTCTCGGCTGGAGTGCTGGGAGTGCCTTCTGTGTGGAGTCTGCATGTCTTCCCCACGGTTGGATTGGCGTTCGAAAGACATGTGTAAATGGGCATGCCTTCGTTGAAGGTTGGACGTCGAGCTGGCACCTTGGCATTCGTGAAAATCTACTGCCAATCATTAGTGGACCGGAGTTCCGCTGTGGCGACCCCTAACCGGGAAAAGCCGAAAGACAAACAACAGTCTTCAGTAACAGAACTTGTACAGAACTCCGAACTGTGACATAAGTCTCATGCCTGAGAACCAGTGCAGCTGGCATGTCTACTGTGTGCACTGTAGCAGCCAGTGCCCTACAATAGAGGGGTTTGGCTGCAGGATCAAGGTCTGTGCTGAACTAGAAGAGATTTCCAAAGAAATCAAAAAGAAAGAAGTCCGAATATATCTGAGAAACTTCACTAATAATACTTGTATAAAGGTTTCTTCTCTGAGACATTTCAAATGGACTCTGTTTCTGAATTATTTTATGCTTATTATGCAAACCTGTTTCTACTGGCTTATCATTTTTATCATTTTATGAATTTTCAGGCCTCTGTAAATGTATATAGTTGGGGGGTTTTGCTCTTTTTCTTATTCAAAATTGTTTTTTTTTACTTTCATATTATTGTTAAAAACAATTTATTTTCTTAATAAAATATTTGAATAAAAAAATTGTAGTGAAATAGTAAGCAACAGGTCTAAAACCTTTATTACTACAGTGTGTAACATAACCAATGCTACTTTTATTTCTTTCAGTACAGAACAAAACAAATCTTTTATAATAATCTGGCAGCCCAATTGCAGGAGGATTTAAAAGCAATGTTTTTAGTTGTACGAAAGCTTGTTCTTGATAATCCAGACAGGGTAAAGGTTCAGAAGTAACTTTCATTAACATTTCCTACAAAGGTTTTACCACTTCTGCACAGTTAGAACTCCATTGTTGACAGTAACCTGTTAAACCCAAGCTCACAGCTGTTTCAGTGTAGTAGAGCGTGGGATGGTTTTCATCACAGCTATACATGAAGGCAAAATCTGAATAGCACCCTCTGAAATAGATGGCCCAAGTACTGAACCTGTGATTTCCAAAACTGCAGTTTGTCTTTATTAACCTTAAATGCTAATTCTTCCAACTGAGTTAAAGGAAAAATAGTGTATTGTTTACAATCATGTGCAGTTCTTGAAACTAAAAGTAAATAATCAGCATACTGAATCAATGTACACCCACAAGGAAACTTAATCTTTTCTGTTTCTTCATTTCTCTAGAGAAAAGGGTGGGAAATTCTCCATATTCTAGAAGTAATCTCATCCAAGTATACTGCTTTCCTTTATAAGTAAATGCATACAGGTATTGACTATATTGGTGTACAGGGATAGAAAAGAAGGCAGATGAAACATTTGTCACAGAGAAAGTGGTGGTCTCTGAAGGAATACAACTCAGCATTGTTGCAGGTTAGGAACAGCTGGAAATGTTGGTACTACTGCAGCATTCACTGCATGTGAATCTTGTACAAACCTCTATGTACCTTTTCTCGGTTTCTTAATGTTAAAATAGGACTATTACAGGGACTGTGAGATAGGTCAATGATACCTTGTTGTAAAAAGGCAGAAATAACAGGTTTGATTCCTTTCTTTTCTTCTAAAGACAGAGGAGACTGAAATACCATAGGCAGGTGCTCACAAGGTTTTAGTGTTATATGCACAGATTGTGCGTCTTTTATGAGCCCTACCACACTGTCCTGGGTAGTCCAGAGTTGCGGAAGAATAATATTTAATTCACCCATACCAGCATTTTTTGCTTCCTGTTCTGTTGTTATGAAAACAAAAGGGCGTCTTCATTTGAACAGTTTTGAATATAATCGTAAAAATACATTAAGAATATCTAAAATACACCATCAGGCAAGTAGTAAACGGTACATCTAAGTTTACAAAGCGAATATCAACCTAACAGATTTAAAGGAGACGAATTTCCTATTTTTCAATTGCTCCAAATTTTTGGGTTTCTAATATCATGACAGGAAGAGACTCTATTCCTAAGTCAAAGTACGATTAAAGTTCATGAAATTAGTATTGTTTCAATCTTTGATGTTAGCCAGAAGTGCTCTTCACAGCACTTGCAATGTGCCCAGTAATGACTACTCCTGCAAGTCTTACAGATTTAAATGTATCGGTAGCATATCTAAATACGATTGTAGATTATTTTTTATAAGACTCATTGCTCCTACTACTGTTGGGACTGTCTGGGTATCTTTCTTCCTCATTGCTCTCATTTCTGCCTGCAAATCCTGATATTTTATGACTTTGTGTCACTATGTACGCAACACACTGTAATCACTGGGTGTGGCAATTTCAATGATCAGTGCTACTTTTTGTCTTCTTTTCATGGGCCACTATATCTGGTTTTGTAGCATTTATCTTTTGAACTGTTGGTAATGGATGATCCCATGTGATGTAAACTTAATTTTCTATGATGCTTTGTGGTTTATGTTTCCAGTGGGGTCTGTATTATAAGATCGACTGTTGAAAACATCAAACACCATATGGTCGATGTCTTCAAACATCGAACTTATAAAAACAACAAAAAAGAAAAAAGTACCCTAATGGGTTTAAGCAGGGGGCAAGCCCCTCTGCACCCCCCCACACCCCCACTACTTAAATATACCTACTCCGAGACAGCACTACATTGCAGTGAACAGAAATCTCCTCTTACGGAGATTTCCGTTTACACGTTCGGTATTCTCCGCTTTCACTATTCTCATGTCGACAATATCAGCTTCGATATTGTCGGCTTATGAGAATATAATATAGACCCTTTCAAGTGTTTTTCAGCCACTTTAATACCATAATGTGTACACAATCCCCAGTGCAACAGTCTTGCCATATTATTATGCCTTTCAGTATACAGTCCTTCTGCCATTAGTGTGTCACAACAAGCAACGAGGTGTGCGACTGTTTCCAGTTCATTTTCACAAAACCTACGTGTGTCTGTTTCTCTCACATGTTCAATGGACTTTGTAAACTAGCGTGTACGTACCCCACTGTCTTGGGCTGCCTGTGTTAACCTTTCATCTCTTGGTTTGAATTCCCCTCTCCTTAACCATTCCTGTGTTCATTGCTGATCAACATGAGGTTCTTCCAGAAGTTTTATATGCTTGCAGCTATATTTATGTATTTTCTGCATTTCTTGCCTTCTCATCTGGTCCTTTGCCTTATAGTCTTTCTTTTATTTTTTGGCACATTCATTTGCTGCCTGATGTTTATCTACTTCTGGTTTGATTTCCATTCCTGCTTGATGCCAATATGCTTCTGCTAGATTAAGCAGAGAAGTTATCTTAGATTTATTCTCCTCATGTTTCAAAACTTTCACTACATTTGGGTGTCGTGGGGTCAGCAGATGTGTGGTGTCCCACAATTGCAGATCTATACGTGTAATCAATTTCAAGGAGACCCATCCCTCCTTTGGAACGTGGAATATATAATCTTGGGTATGCACTTTATTTGTCTTTTTGGCTTTTCCCGGTTAGGGGTTGCCACAGCGGAACTCCGTTCCGCTAATGATTGGCATTCGATTTTTTATGGTGCCAAGTTGCCAGCCCGACGCCCAACCATCAGTGAAAGCACACCCATTCATGCATATCTTTCGGAGGCCACTCGAATCTTGGTATGCACTGATTTTTATAAATCATTTGGTGAGCATGAAGCATCCTTTTCGTTTGCCTGTCTAATTTATCCAATACGTTTTGGGGCCAGTCAGTCACTCCAAAACTGTAAGTTAGGACAGGAAGAGCAAATTGGTTTATAGCTTGGATTTTGTTCCTAGATGTCAACGCTGATTTCAGAATTAATTTAAGTCTTCTAATGTATTCCTTACTAAGTTTTATTTACATTTGTTCTTTTTTTATTGTTGATCCTTCATCAATTCTCAAATATTTATACACTCCCTCTTGTTGAAATTCTTTTATATCACATTCTTGTCCCAAACTGATGTTTTCTTGGTGCTGCAGTTTTCCTGCTTTAAAGGTTGCTTTTGCACATTTATCAAGGCCAAATGACATTTTTGTATCATCTGATAAAGTTTTGACCACCAGCAGTTGTGCTTTCAGTTCCTCATCTGATGAGCTCTAAAGTTTTAAATCATCGACAAAGAGAAGATGAGAAGTCTATTGTCTAGGAGCAAAATTATAGCCATGACCTAAGCTGTTAAGTAAACAGCTTAATGGGTTAAGGGCAAGGCAGATTAGCAGTGGTGACAGATAGTCACCCTGGAATATCCCCCTTGAATTTTTATCCCTGGGATAATAATTTGTCCTTTATCATGGCCCTTCTTGAGAAACACTTGTTTGGAGAAGCTGCTGCTGCTGCTATGTTTAAGTCCTTTCAGGATAAGGGCAAGGCTTTACAAGAACATAAACATGTGCTTGTTTCTCCTGTACCTAAATTTCAGAGAAACTGCCCCAATAACCCATCCTTTGTTCACAGGCAATCTCACCCTCCTCCTAAGGATAAAAAGGGTGGCAAGCAGGCTCCTCCTGCTAAGGCTACTCAGGCTTCTGTGCCTTAGGTAAACCAGGTGCTGTCTGACTATCCTGTTCTTCCCAGCCAATTTCTTATATCGCTTTGCCTCTCTCTCCCTGTCTCTTCCTGTTTCGCTACAGATTACCCAGGATTCCTGGGTCCTGTCATTATTCGCCAGGGGTGTTTCATGGTTTGGAAATCCCTTCCCCCTTTTATGGGTATTACTACTCTCCCTTAGGATTAACTCTCCTTCTTTCCAGAGGTGCATCTGTACCTTTTGACGTGAAGTACTGTCCAAGAGGTGCCTATGTCCCTAAGAGGGAGGGGTTTTACTCCAAGATGTTTCTAGTACCCAGGAAAGAGGGTACTTGGAGACCATTTCTAGACATATCTCATCTAAACACTTTCCTGAAGGTGCCCTCCTTTCGAATGTTGTCCCTTCAAAGTCAAACAAAGTAAACTTCATTGTCATTCAGAAATCACACAAGTGCAAAAACTGAACGAAATTCTGTGTCTCTGGACTCAGTGTGCAGACAACATATAGACTGTTTTCACAGACATTTACACATATAACACCTATTACATCATGGACTTGCAGCTACAGACTAATACTGCACATTTTAACACATTTCACAGTGAATACTTACTTGCATGAGCTTAGTATTGCACAGGTACTTGGTTAAGAAATTGCCTTGATCCTTGCACAGAAAGAGGCATTTAAGTATTGCACTGTGAACATTAGAGTATTGCACTATGGACCTTATAGTTCATTACAAATTTGTATCATGTATTGCACTGAAAGAAGAGATATTTTACTGCTTTGCTACTGCCCTAGATGGCCTAAATTTACTGTCAAGGTGAATATTGCACTAAATATTAGATGAGACTGGTAACCAGGTTAAAGCACAATATGAGACAAGCTACTACAGTTTCTACTGACCCAGATGGCCATCACGATGTTTAGTTGTTACTAGAGTTCAGCAGCCTAATGACATTAGGAAATAAGCTGTTCCTGAATCTCGTAGTTCTGCGGTGTATGCTTCGGAAGTGCTTTCTGGATGATAGGTGCAGGAACAGTCTGTAAGTATGGTGAGTGCAGTCTTTAATTATTCCTCTGGCCCTGCCGAGACATTTGGATAAGTACAAGTTATGGATAGATGGTAAGGTGGTCTTGATCCTCTCATCTGTCTGTCTGCACCACTCTCTGGAGGGATTTACACTCAGAGGTAGAGCAGCTTCCATACCATACTACGAGGTTGTTTGTCAGGATGCTTTCTATAGTACCTCTTTAAATGGTAGTGAGAACTGTCGATGAGAGATTCACTCTCCTCAGCCTTCTCAAAAACTGCAATCTCTGGTACGCTTTCTTGACTATGGCATTTGTATTGGTGTTCCAAGATTGAGTCCTCATCGATGTGCACTCCCAGAAACTTCATGCTTCTCACTCTTTCCACTGTTTTTCCATTCATGGTAAGGGGAACAATTATCTCTTTTGTCTTGTTCACATTTAGTGCTAAGTTGTTATTGCCACACCAGGTAATCAGTTGTTCCACCTCATCATTGTTACTAATGAGGCCCACCACTGTTGCATCATCAGCAAACTTGAAGATGTAGTTTATATTTTACCTGGCTGTACAATCGTGTGTTAACAGGGTGAACATCAAAGGACTTATCCTTGTGGGACTCTAGTGTTAAGAGTGATGCTATCTGAGGAGTTATTTCCTGCGCACACTTTCTGATGTCTGTCTGTGAGAAAGTCAAGAATCCAGTTACAAAGTGGATTGTTGATGCCTAGTTGGAATAGCTTCATTACCAGATGAAGAGGGATGACCCATGTTAAAAGCAGAGCTGAAGTCTATGGATAGTACCCTCGTATAGGTGTTCCAGGGATAGATGGAGTGCTAGAGAGATGGCATTGCCGTTGAGCAGTTTGCTTGTTAAGCAAACTGCAGAGGGTCAAGATCAGCAGGCAGCCCAGATGCTATGGCATCCTTGTCCAGCCTTTCAAAGCACTTCATCACTGTGGAGGTGAGGGCTACAGGGCGGTAGTCATTTAGGCAAGGTGGTGGAGACTTCTTTGGTAATGGAATGATTGTCATGTCCTTGAAGCATTTCAGAATAATTTGCTGACTCAGAGAGTTATTGAAGATATACATGAGGACATTATTTAGTTGGACTGTGCAGTCCCTGAGCACTCACCCTAGGATGTTGTCAGGCCCAGCCTCATTTCTCAGGTTAACTCTGCACATCCACTGGTCTGAGGGTGAGCATATTTTCCTTATGGACGATGGGCATTTTCCTTCTCTGTTGTTCTGTTCCCTTCTTCGAATCTGCTGAAGTAGACATTCAGCTTATTTAAGAATTCCTTGTTGTCCTCACATTTTCTGAATTTTCAATGTTTCTGAAGTCAGTTTTGCTTCAACACGCACATCCCTTAGAATTTGTACTTCCTCTTCTACTTTCTCTCAAGAAGGAATGTCACTGGTGGATGCAGCAGTTGTCTGTAAATCCAGGGCACCTTTTTCATCCCCCTCTTCCTCTCAGGAGCTGTTCACAGTTGCTTCAGATGTGGGATGGGGAACAGCTTTTGGCTCCCTAAAGGTACAGGGGGTGTGGTCACCTCTTCAACAGAAAGAGCACATCGGTGTCAAAGAGATGACAGCTGTTCTGCTGCTGCTCCAGGCTTTTCATCATCTCTCCTCCCTAGGACCTCTCAAGGCATTTACAGACAATAGCACAGTGATGTGGTATGTAAACAAATGGGGGGATGGGGACAAGATCTTATCTTGTTTGCCAGTTAGCACTCCTAGTGTGGTATCTTGCTATCCAGTATCAAGTGACTTTTCAGGCAGTTTACATTCCCTCAGGCCAAAACATTATGTCAGGCACTCTGAGCAGGTTCTTAACTCAATCCCACGAATGGATGTTTCACAGGGATGTGTTTCTAGGCATTGTCCACCAGTGGGGTACTCCTCAAATAGATCTTTTTGCCTCCCCTCTGAACAGACAACTTCCTCTATTTTGTGCCAGAGTCCCAAGTCTTCTGATTTGGAAGGTGGACGCCCTATCTTTTTCTTGAAAGGGGATGTTTCTTTACACTTTCCCTCCCCTTCCCTTCATTCCAAAAGTCATGTTTAGACTTTAACAGGATGCTCCTAAAATCTTGTTGTTGGCCGAGACAGCATTGGTTCCCTCTTCTTCTGCATTTAGCCTAGGGCAATAATCACAATTTATATTACAGGATTGACCTACTCACAAAGGAAAAGGGATGTCTCATCCATCACCACCAGTCCTATCTTCAACTGGCACTGTGGGTGATAGGATTTTGATTCCACATAGTCGTTCTTTTTTTTTCTTCTGAGAACATGCTTAGGGTCCTGCAGGAGGCCAAGAAACCCAGTACTAGGAAATCCTATTTATCCAAATGGAAGAGGTTTTCTGTTTGGAGTCTTTCTCATAACCTGGATTCACTTTCTGCGGATGTTCTTTAATTGTCTCTTATCTGTGTGAATTGCTCAATGCTGGGTTGGCTTATTCTTTTGTGAAGGCTCACTTATCAGTTATTTCTGCTCGTCTGCCTTTGTCTCCGCCTTTGGCTTCTAAATTGATTTATTGATTTATGTATGTATGTATTTATTTATTTGCCATTTGTTTACTGGGAAAGTTTGATTGGATATGTTTGTGGTTTTTGATTGGATATGTGCCCGTTTTCAGCAGAGGCCCTGGGAGAAAAGCTCCAGTGACAGTTAGCATAATAAGTTGAAGCTAAATAATTCCTTAAAGATGTCCGTCACGTTAGGACTCCCAGGAAGCTTGTTCCTCCCTTGATTTGGAAAAATTGACTAAGGCCCCCTTTTGAGCCTGCAGTGTCAACTTCCTTGGAACTTTGCTGTTGGAAGAGTGTACTTTTGTTAGTCCTTACTTCTGCCAGATGGGTGTCTAAGCTTCAAGCCCTTATGGCTTATCCTCCTTTTTTGGTGTTTCATAAGGACATGGTGTCCTTGCTTACTAACCCTCCTTTTATGCCCAAGGTGGTAAAAGAGTTGTCCCTTAATTAGTTTATTTATCTGCCCACTGTTTTTTCCCTTCTTCACAATCTACCAGTGAGAAGGCACTGTAAACACTGGATGTGCATAGACAAGTCAGATTTTATTTGGACAAGACTGACTATTAGGAACTGTGATCAGCTGTTTGTTTCCTTTCAACCTACATCCTTAGGAATAGCTGTATCCAAGCAAACTGTTTTTTTCTTGGATCTCAAAAGCTATTCTTTTTGTTATTGCTTTCATGGTAAATGTCTTCCTTCTTCTGTTAAGGCTCATTCTATTAGAGCTGTGGCTTCTTCTGGTACTTTTGTTAAGGGGTTGGATACTAACGCTGTTCTTCAGGCAGCTACCCGAACTTCTGTGCATATATTTACCAAGCACTACAAGTTAGATGGAATTTGCAGAGCTAGAGCTAGTTTTGCTAGGGCCTTCCTTCATGACTTCCTAGAGGGCTCTGCTGGTCCCTCCTCCCAAGTTTCTTCCTGAGTTTTGGCACTCTCCCTATTATAAAGAATACTGCAACAGTGAAATGGAAGGAAATAGTACAGTTGTGTAAAATATTACTATAACGGTAGATGTCCTCTTCACTGTTGCATTATTGAGTCCCTCCCACTGCCCCCGATCCATTTCTGGATATACTGATTACCTCTCTTTTCCTTGGACTGGCATTCCTACCGGGGCTCTCAATTCTGAGGATGGTACATCTGGACGTCACCTTTATCCCCTATGCTACACGAGGAACATATAAGTGACATACGGCATACCTTAAAAGAAATTGAAGGCTTTGGAAGAACATCTACTGTTATTATAAGATTTTATGCAAATGTACTTTCTATTAGCCAATTGCAGCTGTGACTTTAACTTAGCTGAGTTATATTTTAAGCTTCTAACTACAGATTACTTTTACATATTTTTACATTTTTATTGCCAGTTATTAAAAGCTGACCATCAACAGGCTAGTACATTATTACTCCTCCGTTTTAGTTTATTTTTTAGATTTTCTGACATTGTCTTATCAAAATAACTTTTTCTGGAAAGTGTAAAGCATTATCAATTCTCATGAGCTCAGACCACCATTTTAGCAAATAATTACAGTTGTCAGTGCCATACTTATTAAACATATGCCTGCCTGGAATCCCATCCACCAGCTCTTTTAAACCACTTGTACTGGTTCCCATTATGAAAATCCACTTTCATAACAAAGGGATAGTTTTGTGACTATAATTGGGGTCACTCACACTCCCATTTAAGGAATCCTCTCTGTTCCTTTTTTTTATGTTTGATTAGAACTATTTTCATTCCTGAGAAGATTTCTCTGTCCTTTTGCCACAGAGGTTCAGTCCCTGTGGCAAGGATAACTTTGTCCTTGTATATATATTGATTAAACCCTCTAGCCCACAGTCATACCTAAAGCATGTTAGTTTAAGTAATCACACAGACATCCAGTTTCCTTGATTCACGCAATTTACATGCTCACATCCAATCAGAACTAGTGAAGAAAGTTTTAGTAAAGCTTACTTGTAGAGATTTAGACTTTGCTGAGATTTAAAATTGCATATTACTACATCAAAAACTTGCCCGACAGAAAACCTGTCTATCTTTTGGGCCCAGTGGCACTTTCTAATGCAGAAGCACACAAACTACTCAGAAATCTGAGTCACACCACCAAACTGTTAAGATACCAAATAACTTTCACACAAGACAGTTCAGCAGAAAATAGCAGTCGTCTTTATTGCACTGGAAGTACATGGGAGACTAGGAAATCACAATCTTGTCTCCTCAAACCGCAGAAAGCAACATGATCTGATGTTGTCCATTTCATTATACATCACAAATGGGTCTTCAGATCTGTCTTCGGATCCAAGATGGCCATTTCTCAGACATAAGATCCGAGCCTCAAACTCCTCCCATCTTCTTTATTTTCTACATTTTTCTAAGTTTTTATTGGTAATTTAGTAAGCTAGTCTTCCTTTCTTCTATACCTACCCTCCTGCTTTGCTATCCTAGTGGTCGCTGGCATGAGGTCTTTCCTGTCCTTTTTTGCCATTTTGCTTTCCCTTTCCTTCTTTTCCTTCCTTTCTAAAACTTTAAAAAAAAAAAAACTTTCCCGCTATCCTTTAATTTTAGTGTAGTGATTAGTGGTAGAGTGTGACTGGTTAGCTCTGTGTGCATCTGCGTGCCTGGCAATTATGTCAGACAAACCTGAGAAACCGGCTGGGTTTAAGAGGTTTGCCTTTTGTGGGCATAAGATTCCCCAATCTGAAGCCCACAAGAGGTGCGTTTACTGCTTGGGCCCAGGGCACTTGGATATACCTTGTGCTGTTTACTCGGCTTTCAGTTCCTGGGCCCTGGCAGATAGGAGAAACAAGCTCATCTTATGAGGGCTTCTTCCCTCCTCTCGAGTCTAGGCTCACATTCAGAAGAAGCTACCCTCCACACCCCCTGCTTCCCCAGGGAAGTCAGCTTCCACCTCTGAAAAGGGTAGAAAACTTTCAAATCCGACTTCTTCAGATCCTTCAGCTCCGCCCTTCTCCTCAGATCCGACAGATCCTCCAGATCCAAGGGAGTCGGCGCTGACCCGCCCTCTCACCCTGCCAGATCCAATTACCTCAGGTCTAAGCAGCCTTTCAGAGCCATCAGAAGTTATTAGGATCCATAGTTCATCTTCGCCTGAGTGGACTCCGAAGCACCCCCATTCGGAGCATGTCTTGGACTCTTACTCTGCATCAACACAAGTCACCTTCACTAGCCAGTGCTGCCCAGCCAAGCACTTCAGCTGTGCGGTCTATATTCCTCTTTGTCCTCTAGGCCCTCTCGACTCTCACATTCAGAGATGGCTCAGATGATGAGGAGATTTCTTGAAACACAGATCGAGCTGGGGATTTTGCCTTCTCTGACCCACGCTGGATACGTGAGAGCTCCGACCCCAATACCTCAGCCTCCTCCTCTGATTCCTTTGGTTTCAGAGTCACAGAGCCTGGTGATTTTGAGTGGATCAGCGTCAGATTGTGGGATGTTCCTTTCCCCGGCTCCTCTCTGATTTTGTCAGAGGAGAGCTGGTCCTGAATCCTAGGGATCAAGACCAGGTTGTCAGAGTTGGTGTTGGCTCTGACCTTGTCCTTCTCGGAACTGTCCCTTCGATAGTTCGGGGCTGGTGCCTTCTGGTGGTTTCAGATCTAGGGTAGCCTTGTCTCTTTCTCCCTTGCAGACTTCAGCCTCCAGGGTGGGGGGACAGACTCCTCCGGCATCCTCTACATTCCAGGTGGCAGAGCGGGCTTTCTCAATTCCTTAAGAGAGGGTCCCTCCTCCACCAGCTTCCTTCCAATCCTCCGCATATTGAGGGAGGCTTTGCTCCTATCCATCTGATCCATGGTCAGCCCCTCCCAGAGATCCTGTAGCCAACCCCTCAGTAAAGGGTTTCCCTGTCTTCCAAGTCCTCTCCCAGTACCCCACTGACAAGATTCCTCGGAAGCGTCTTTGCAAGAGGAAGCACATTGACTCTCCTTTGGAGTCTTTAACAGAGGACACCAACTTTGACAAAGAGGAGGGCTCCCCCCAATCTCCACCCGACGATATCTCCTTTGGAGATATCTTAGAAATCCTAAAACAAAAGGGTGGATGGTCTTCCCAGCCCCCTTCCTCAGAGGAGTCAGTGTTCCTGGAGGCATTCAGGATGGGCCAATCTGTATCCTGGTTGACCCCCTTGGTGGACAAACTTATTGACCTCATCGCCTGCTGAGCTTGGCAGGAGCCTGACACCATAGAACTAATCCCAAAGTGTGCAGATAAGTACCTTAGTTCCCCCCAAGGATCGTCTCTTCTGATGCAAAAGTGTCCAGGTTGATTCCATTGTGGTCAGCAGCCAGCATAAAAGAGCTCAGGGAACAGAGATCTGCTGTCCACCCCCCAAACAAAGAGTCTAGGGCCTTGGACAGACATGAGAAGCGAGTGATTGCCTTAGCCACCTTTTCTCTGAGGGCATTAACTTATCTGGCACATTCCACTCGCCTCCAGTGAGACTTGGTGAAGGAACTTTTCACATCTCGGGGCAGTCACTACATTTTGCATTGTTATAAAGCTTTTTTATTGTTTCACTGCATTTATGTACTGTTTTATACTGTTTTAACATTACTTAACTGTAAACTTTTTCATACTGAGAGTTGTATTTTCTGTTTGTGAGTGCTGTATCCGAGCTTTTCTGTGCATTTTTGATAATTGTCTGTTTACAGTTAAAAGCATTCTCGAGTCTGCTCCTTGATCTGTTTACAACTTTCATTTAGTGGCTCTAGCTAGGAACTGTAAAAGTGTGCATTACTGTAATTGCATTTTTTATTTAATTACTAAATTGTAAACTGCTTTTTCATACTGAGACTTGTATTTTCTCTTTGTGGGTGTTCTTTCTATGCTTTTAAAGTGAGGTTTCTGTGTTCTGCTCAGGTGGCATAATCTTGATAGAGGCCTGTTGTCTAGGCTGGTAGTTTTGTTTGAGTTTCCTGTGTTTCTGGAAGCCATTTTCTGCTGATTGTCTTCATTATTATTGAGAGTAACAAGGCCTGCTGACCTTCTGTAGTACGAGTGATTGGGTAATAGCAGGGACTGAGTAGTAATCTGATCTTCCAACTCTTCCATTCTTACTGCTATATAAACCCTGTGTCTTATAAAGGTTCTGCTTGTATTGCTCAGGCTCTGGATTGCATTGCATAAGTGGAAATTCCTTAAGATTCCAAGAGCAGGATAAGTTATTTCTTACACTTATTTCAGTGAACTGCACTTCTGAAACGCTTATAATTGTGCTATACAGTTGATCTACTACATTTTACACTGTTATAAAGCTTTTTTTATTGTTTCACTGCATTTATGTACTGTTATATACTGTTTTAACATTACTTAACTGTAAACTGCTTTTTCATACTGAGAATTGTATTTTCTGTTTGTGAGTGCTCTATCTGAGCTTTTCTGTGCATTTTTAATAATTGTCTGTTTACAGTTAAAAGCATTCTCGAGTCTGCTCCTTGATCTGTTTAAAACTTTCATTTAGTGGCTACAGCTAGGAAATGTAATAGTGTGCATTACTGTAATTGTATTTTTTATTTAATTACTAAATTGTAAACTGCCTTTTCATACTTAGAGTTTTATTTTCTGCTTGTGAGTGCTCTATCTGAGCTTTTCTGTGCATTTTTGATAATTGTCTGTTTACAGTTAAAAGCATTCTCAAGTCTGCTCCTTGATCTCTTTAAAACTTTCATTTAATGGCTACAGCTAGGAACTGTAATTTTTCCTACCCACCCTCCTTAGTGTTGTGTGTTCTTATACTTGGTGGCTTTGCAGTTGCCCGCCCATACTGTATATTTGATCTGTGACACTCCTCCCAGTCTAGTGTCATTAGTTCACTCAATCTAATAGAGAACATTTGTGAAGGACAGCCCACTCAGATTCTTAACGTTGAATTAACTTCTGTTCCAGCTTTCTCCATTTCCACTTTACTGGAAAAAAAATTCTAAGCTTGCTTCCCCCCTTTCCTGTGGCAGGTCTTGTCCAGATACGGATTTGCTGTGTCCAGGACTGCTTGTGAGCTCCTAAGTCCCCCCCCCCCCACACACACTTAACTGGGGTTAAACTATTCCTGGCGCCATAAAGTCTGTTCTTCAAAATTTCCCTTGCAACTAGCCAGCTTTTTAGTTTTAGCACTCATCTGTTTCTTTGAGCTCAGCACTTGTTCAGAACTCATTGTAAGCACTAAATAAGTTACAAATTACTACAGCACTCAACTTTCCTCACTTGTCTAGAGGAAAACAGTTTTTAGTACTTAATAAATAAGCACTTATTCAGGCATGTCTAAAGGTAAGCTCCCGGTATTTTCTCCTGTCTACCTGATGAAGCTGGGCATCTTGGGGCAATGCAGCAATTGCCTCATGTACACAGACAACCCTCTCCTCCTACCACCCAACACTACGACCTTTGAGAGATGCACTTATATAGCCAAACTGGAAGCAAAGCTCTCTTCACCCAAGACTGGCCTAGACAGTCAAGAGGAGAAGGTAAACACTTTCACCGCACAACACTCATCACATAGTCCCCCAAAAACTACACCACCAAAACACACACACAGAAGCACAAAACACACACCTACATCGACTGAGACACTCAGTACAAATCTGCCCAAACAACAGAGACCTCCAAAGCAGAAATGCAAGCAACCTGCACCCCCCCAACACAACCCAAATAACACATAGCCCACATACTCAGTGTGCCACTCAACTACAGCCCATAAGGCATAACGTACCCAACACTCTAGTCATAGGTGACTCTATAGTCAGGCACACTGATGTTCCACTCACCAGGCTAAATAAGGAAAAAGTTACTTTCGGCTGCCTGTCAGGTGCCAGGATCCGCCACATAACGCACGCACTCAGGTCACTCCACAACAAGTACAAATATGACTCTGTCATTGTCCATGTTGGTGTGAACAGTATCTGTCTGCCTGGGATGACAAATTCACCACCGTAACAGGAACAAGCAAGCAAAATCTGAGGGTAATGCTACTCAATGCTAGAAGTCTAAACCTCAAAATGCACTCACTCGAGGCACTCCTTAAAATGGAGAATATTGACATCTGTGCAGTGACAGAGACCTGGTTCAAAGCTCCAGAGAGCACCCCTGCATTACCAGGCTATAATTCATACCACACCTTTCGGCCAACAAACCCGGACCGAAACACTAAAGGTGGAGACGTGTCCATATTCATTAAGGATATCCACACCTTCAAGCTAGTTGCTCAGCATAATGCATCCGAAATTATCCAAGTTCAACTAACTCTGGGCAAAACCGCAATCCAGATTGTAGCTTGCTACAGACCCCCCCACCATGCCCCAAGATTCCCACTCTTCTTTTCTTGATACACTGGAAAATATTAAGGTACAACTCAACACTCTAATAATGGGTGATTTCAACTACCCTACCATTAACTGGGAAAACTACTCATGTACCAACTCTCTTGCTCAACGTTTTGTGGAAATCATCAATTCCAACGCCTTGGATCAACTTATACACACCCCCACCAGGGGCAGCAGTATCCTAGACCTGGTCATCACCAACATGGATGACCGGTGTTCCACACCAGATTTCAGCTCTTCGTTGGTCAGATCCGACCACAAGCTAATCACCCTAGATATCCACATCCCACCCCCACCCCCCCCCGGTTAGGAAAACAACCGTAAAAAATTTCTCCAAAGCCAACTTCACGCTTCTTAAGACAGAAGTGGCAAACTTCACGACACCCATGCAGATGGACAATAGAGGTACGACTGCTGAATCCTACACAAATGCACTTTATAAGCACTTACATGAGTGCATGGATCGTGCTATCCCTAACGGAACGAAGATGCTATCCTCCAAAAAAAGGAAGCCAGTCTGGTGGTCTTCTGCCATAAACAAACTCTACAACAGAAGAAAGAAACTGTTGCAAAAAAGAGTAAAATTCCACAATTGGAGGAACTCCCTGGTCAGCCTCAGTAAGAAGCTGAGATCCCTCATAAAATCCTCCAAAGCTAGTTATGAAAACAAAATTGCCACTGATTCTAAAGACAACCACAAAGCATTCTATAGCTATGTTAAGAATCTCAATGGCAGCACTCAGATCTGCTCTGAGTTACAGCACAATGACACTAAATATACAGAACCAACTGATATTGCCAACATCCTGGTAGATAGGTTCATTGCTAACTTTACCCCCCTCTCACCCTCTAAAGGGCCCGTCTTTATACCGGAAGAATGCAAAGTTCCTGTAATCACGGCTGCACAGATAAAAACCTCACTCTCCAAAGCCAAGAACACAGCATCCATGGGACCTGACAACATCCCAGGCTGCCTTCTACATGAACTACAGAATGAACTGGCACCCCACCTAAGTACCATGTTCAATCATAGCCTCACCTCAGGCTTTGTGCCCATTGAATGGCACACCGCGACAGTTATCCCACTCCACAAAGGGGGGGCCACAACAGACCCTGGGAACTACCGCCCCATTAGCCTGACGAGCCTCGTCTGCAAGGCCATGGAACGTATCATCATGGAACTCATAAACAAAGACATTGGAGATCTCCAAACTCTGGACCTCATAGAATTTGGGTTTGTAAAAGGCAGATCATGTCTCCTAAACCTGATAGACTTCTTTGAAGTAGTCACCTAAGCCATAGATGAGGGTAAGGTGGTTCACACAGCCTATCTAAATCTCGCCAAGGCGTTCAACACCATCCTCCACTCTGGAATTATAGGTAAACTCACTAAACTAGGTATAAATCCCTATGTCACAAGATGGGTTGCCAACTGGCTTACTGACAGAACCCACACTGTGAAAGTAGCAGACTCCAAATCAGACTTCAGACCAGTGAAAAGTGGAGTACCACAGGGTTCAGTCCTGGGTCCTCTCCTGTTTGGTATCTACTTCTCTGAAGTACAGGCTAACACAGAAGGTCTTTGGCTAACTAAATTCGCAGATGACTGCAAACTAGGAGCCATAATCGAAACTCCTAACGATGTGGACATCCTACAAAAGGGCCTCACTGAGACAGATGCCTGGTGTCAAAGACATGGTCTCAAGCTCAATGCCAAAAAGTGCATTGTCATCCCCTTTGGTAAAAACTCTGTATCCATGAACTACCACATAGGTGGTAGTCTTCTTAACAATGAAAGTGTGATAAGAGACCTTAGGACACAGGTGGACAGTAGTCTCTCCTTTGATAATCACATCGCCACAGTGGTCAGGAAATCCTTCTACGTGGCACACCTCATCACAAAAGGTTTCTCATCCAGAAAAAAAGAGGTCATTGTTCCCCTCTACTCATCACTCATTAGACCCATTATAGAGTACAATGCCCCTTTTGGTATGTACCTCACAAGACATCTACAACAACTGGAAAGGCCGCAAAAGTACCTCACAAAGAGGATTACTGGCCTCAAACAGATGCCTTACGCAGACTGTCTCAAAAAACTCCAGCTTTACTCCGTCGCGATCTCTGCCTAACATATAAAGCTATGTCAAACCCAGAGCTGTTGGATATGCTCCACTTAAAGAAATCCCAATCCCTCCGAACTACACACTCTAGGGACCTAAACCTTGCCACCACAATAAACAGAACATGCTGGAGGGATAGATTCCTGTCCCAGAGACTGCACATACTCTGTAACAGACTACCTATCTATGTCAAACAGAGCTCCTCATTAGCACTCTTCAAAAAAATCTTGATGATTGGATGGGTAATAGGAAATTCACCCCGGGGATCACTTCTGTGGTTCTGCTTGACAGGGACACAGGAAAATAATTTTCTTGGGTGGCGAAAGTCAGGGTACCTCTTTGGCTAGTGTTGTATAGGCCCTAGGGCCAATAGCCTAGTACCTACCTATAAACCTATGAGTAAGCTTTTAAAAACGTTTCCCAACAGCTAAATACCATGGGTACTATTGATAACGCTTCATTGAGACTAATCTTCCACTCAGCAGAGGGAACCTCTCGAGCAGCTGGATCAGGCATAGCACTCAGACGACATGCCTGGATGAGATTATGCAGGTTTGTGGTCCCCATCAAAGTGTTGTTCATTAATGCCCCTTTTGATGGTTCTTCCTTGTTCAGACTGTCAGTTAAGGAGACTCTGACCTTCAGCGAACAGGAGGGCAAGACTCTATCTGCAGTTGGAATTAAATTTTCTTCTCCCCAACAGACCTTTTTCAGGAACCAACAGAGCAGGAAGAAGATTTGGTTTCGTAAATGCCAAGGGGCCGTCCCTGATTCGCAGGAAGAATCCTCTTCCAGGGGCAGAGAGAGAGGATTTAATGGTAGACATTGCCCCCAGGGGCAGATGGGGTGCTCAGAACCAGGGATTCAGGGAACCCTTCTCTAAGGAGCCATTTCAGTGCTCCTGAAGCACTGCCCGATTGTTCTGCTCTGGAGACAGGTCGGCAGCAGACTGTCTTTATACCCAGCCGCCTGAACAGACATAACAGACGATGCTTGGGTGTTAAATTTCATGTCCGGAGGCTACTTTATTCCCTTTTCTCTTCCTCCTCCCCCCACAGGGGAGTATCTCCCCAATGTACCACCTAGTCAGAGGGAGAATGCCCTTGTAGAAGTGCAAAAACTTCTAGACAAAAGAGTAATCCAGCGGGTCCCATCCGAACAACAAGGATGCGGAACTTGCGCTTCTTTTTTGTGCCAGAGAAGACTGGGGACCTTTGGCCATACTGGATCTCAGCAGTTTAAATTTGTTTGAAGAAATTTGTTAAGAAGACAAAGTTCCACATGGTTATGGTACAGTCCATTCTGCTGCTAATGTGCAGGGTCGACTGGATGTACTCAGTGGATCTCCAGGACGCGTTCTATCACATCAAAATAGACAGGCACTCCAGGAGATTTCTACGCTTCTGGCTGAGGGCCATTCATTACCATTTCAGAGCACTACCCTTTGGTCTCACCACAGCACCCCCCCCCCCCCCGGGTGTTCACCAAATGCATTGCAGTAGTTGCAGCGCACTCTCCATCTGCAAGGTTTCCGGGTGTATCCCTACCTGGACAATTAGCTCCTGATGGCACGCACAAGGTATCAACTGTTCCGGGTGATTAAGGTGATGTTGCACCTGTTTCTTCATCTGGGAGTCATGGTCAACATGGCCAAATCAAAGCTGGCCCCGATTCAGGAAATAGAATTTATTGGGATGCAGTTGCATACGATAATGCAAGTTGCAGCTCTTCCGTTACAGTGGATATCATATGTCAGACAAGTACAATGCATTCTGGACACTCAAACTGCTTCAGCCGCTCGATTCTCATAGCTTTGGACTCCATGTCGGCTGCTGTCCTGCTAGTGCCTCTAGCCAGGTTCTTCATGAGAGTTCTTCAGTGGACCCTAGCTGTTCAATGGTCCATCTGGTGTCACCTGTTATCAACCCCAATCAAACTCACAAAAATTTGAAGATGTCACCTGCTATATTGGATGTCATGGATGACTTTCATTTAGCCAGGCCCTTTGTCCCCCCCCTTTCAACCACAGTGACCACAAACACCTCCCTATTGGGGTGGGAACATTTTCAGAGAAGGATGGTCCAAGGCACATGGTCCCCCATAGAGACCAAATCTGGACATATACTTTCTGGAGATGAGAGAGGTCCTTCTCACGTTGCAAGCTTTTCAGGACTGCCTCCCTTTGGGGACGATTGCAATCTTGGGGACGATTGCAATCTTGACGAACAGTATGTCAGTGGTATGGTACATCAACAAGCAGGAGAACACCCAATCTTACCCGCTCTGCCGAGAGGCCATGAGAGTTTTGGAATGGGTGATTGTTTCCAACTGCTTTCTTATTGCAATACATATCCTGGGAGAGTCCATTGTCCTGATGGACAACTTGAGCAGGTCCATCTTGAGTCCTTACGAGTGGTCCCTGAACCAGTCAGTAGCAAACAAGATTTTCAGCCTCTGGGTTAAACTTTGGTATGATATTTTTGCCTGTCCTCTAAACAACAAAGCAGCAGGTACTTCGCTTTGACCCCCCCCCCCTGAAGGGGGAGTCACCCATGGACGCTCTGGTCCATGATTGGCCACCAGGTCTCCTGCATGCTTTTTCTGATCCCTCTGATAACCAAAGTCCTACAGAAAGTCAGCAATCTTATCCTCATTGCCCCCATTGGCCTTGTCAGGTACGGTTCCCCTTTCTGCAGTCTCACTGCAAATAGCCTCCATGGATATTGTATTCCAGACAGGATCTCATTTTACACCCAAAAGAACATCAGATTCCCAACTTCCAGTCCCTGAAATCAACCACTTGGTTTCTCCACTTCCAGTAATTTTGGTAAAGTTCAGATCCCCTCTCCTGTCCGTGATTTTATTCTCTCTTCTCAAAAGCTATCCACCAAGAAAGTATATTGTAGCAAATGGAAAAGGTTTTCCTTCTTGGCATCACAGAGGAATATATATCCCTTTGCTGCCTCAGTCTCAGATATCCTCATGTTTTTGAATTCTCTTGTTCACGAGGGGGTTTTTCCACAATCAAGTTTCAGCTTGCAGCCATCACTGACTTTCATATTGGGAAGGAAGTTGGTTCCTCCTCTACCCTTTCTTTTTCAAAACTTTGTCAGGCTTTCTTAAAAGGAGTTTTTCATCTGAGATCTCCGATCATGGATCATTCTCCACCTTGGTATCTTTAGTTTTACAAAGTCTCACCAAAAACCCTTTGGACCTGCTAGTTCTTGTGAGCTGAAGTGCTTGTCTTGGAAGATGGCTTTCCTTGTGGCTATGAAGTCAGCTAAGAGGGTTTCAGAATTGCAGGCTTTGTCTTCAAAACCTTCATACATAATGTTCTTAAGGATAGAGATTCTGTCAGAACAAATCTTTCCTTCATTCCTAGGGTTGTTTCGGAGGTTAACATGAATCAGACCATTCATTTACCTTTGTTCTTCCCTAGTTATGCTAACAAATCTCTACATTTTTTGGATGTTCACAGACAATTACTTTTCTGCCTACATAGGACTAGGCCTCTTAGAAAAATCAAATCAACTGTTCATTGCCTTTTCACCTAACAGATTGGAACAAGCGGTCTCTAAGGTAATTTTGGAACAAGCGGTCTCCAAGGTAACTTTGGCAAGGCGGATTACCAAATGTTTCTCTACAGTTTACTCCCAACAAGGCAAACAACTTCCCAGTCTGGTTCAAGTGCACTCAACTAGATCTATGTCAGCCTCTTCAGCTTTCTCTGCTAGAACTCCATTCAATGAGATCTGTGCTGCAGCTACTTGGTCCACATGTCATACTTTTATATCTCATTACAAGTTAGACATTATTTCCAGGAACTGGGCATCCTTTGGTTCTGTGGTGCTCATGCACATTCTTCCTTGAGGTTCTTCCAGGGTTTGTGTAGCTGGGGAATCTGACCCAGTCGTGATGCATAATGAAATGGACAACACGAGATTAGAAGTTATGTACTTATCATAACTTGGTATCTCTGTTGTCCAGTTTCATTATGCTTCACTTCCCGCCCTCCTTCCCCCTTACTTGTGCAGCTGAGAGTAACCCAGAGGGCTAAGGAACCCACTAGCTCCTAGTTTGAACTCCAGTAGGAATTTTGTTTCTGTTTCTGTCTTATCTTGGATGTATCCACCTTATGATTAGGGCAGCAAACTCGATCTGAGGGTTTGTTAGGGAGTGAGGCATTATGGAATAGGGAGGAGTTTGAGGCTCGGATAGTATGTCTGAGAAATGGCTAGCTTGGATCTGAGGACAAATCCGAAGACCCATTCATGATGCATAATGAAACTGGACAACACAGATACCAAGCTATGGTAAGAACACAACTTCTATTTTATACCTTTTTTCATTAAAAGCAAGTTTATAGTAACAATCATAGAACAGCCACTGACGAATTAGAAAGGAACACAACAGCATTAATTTTGCTAAGATCTCCTGACTGCTTGTTTATGGCATTTCATATTAGGCACAAGTTCCAAATTCCATGATAAAACATTTTTCACAGAACAAAGCTTATACTTTTCTAACCCTGTCAGCATTTGCTAATATTAGACAGGAAGCAAATCAACAAGCATTTAACATTTCATTCTGCTACAAAAGTGTGTTAGATATAAAATGCCTGCACTAACATTATTCCCTTCTGTGTACTTTTCACCCTTCACACCAGATAATCTGCTAGTGACTTCTCAATGACAGCTCCATCTTTCCAACCTCTGTGCATAGAGATAGCCAACTGTTGTGACATTTTGTGCAGATGTTTGATCTGATACCCCCTTCAATTCTAAATTGAAGAGACAAAAAAGTTCTTTCCTCCAACCTGAGAACTGAAAAAAGGGATCTGAAGTAGAAACTTCATTTGTCAGCAACCTTTGGGATACGGATCCGATCTCGGATCCGAGCCGGCAACTTCTGTCATAGCATAGATCCGAGCTCCTAGCTCCTCCCCTTACCCATAATCCCCTGCATACCCTAACTGACCTCAGATCTAGTTTGCCGCTCTTCAAGCAACAGCTAGATTCCAGAGCTCTTGGCGTTTTTGTGAGGAAAAAAGTTTTTCTTTCTTCTTTCTGAGTGAGTGATTGTGTGTGTGTGGTAGGTTTACCCTTAACACTAATCTTGTTATTATTTTAGCTTTTCAGCTTAAATTTAATTTAAAATATTTCTCCCTCCCCCGCTGGTCGTAGCGTGTGTGTGTGTGTGACTTGAGTGTTAGGGGCCTACTGAGTGTGCTTTACTGTAGTAATGTCGGAGGCCCCTAAAGCCATTTTTTTGAAATGCACCAAGTGTGGTCACAAGCTTTCACCGGCTGATGGCCACACTCGGTGCGTTAGGTGCCCTGGGGTTGAACACCTCTCTTCGGGTTGCGCGATTTGCGTGGCGTTCAACCCCAGGGCACTCAAGGATCGAAGGTCGAAGCTAGTTCTGGCAGGCCTTTTACCCCCAGACTCTGCTTCGGCCTCCGGTACTTTGGTGCCCGCTACCCCCCCCGGTAGCGGTCACTCCTGCCTCCCTTCCTCCGACCGGGACTCAACCTCCCGTTTGGCTCCGGAGGATAGGGAGGCCAGGAAAGAGAAGCGGCGGGAGAAGCACCTTAAGCGGTGAGCCGATGACTCCTCATCGGCCCCGCCCGCCAAGAGGGCTTCTCCGTCCAAGTCTTCTCGATCTCCTTCTCCTCGGATCCGATCCCCTTGTTTCTCCCTGGGACCCGAGGAGGAGGTGATCCGGTCCCCGTCGAGGTCATCGAGGCGACACTCCAGGTCTGCCTCGGTGGCCTCTTCGAGGTCCACTTTTAGCATGTCTGATGCGGACATGGACCGGATGATGAGGAGATTCATCCAGGCCCAGATGCAGATGGGAGTGCTCTTGCCTCCCCCCTCCCCCTCCGGGGGGGAGCTCGACCCCTTTTTCCGCTCCTATAGGTCCTTCTCCGACCCGCATTCCGGGTTCGGAGCCGAGCCACTTTGGATCCGGGGGTAGGTCAGAGCCGACCGTGCTGGGCACGTCGGTTCTGACGACTCCCTCGAGTTTGTCGGATCCGACCTCTCAGAGCCGTGGGCCAAGCTTCGGATCCGAGGGATTTGGTGTGCTTTCGGCTCTGCCCCGGTTGGAGCACACTGGTCCTTCAGATCCGACATTCTCTGCGCCGGGTCCGATCCCCACTTCGGATCCGAGTGGGAGGCGGATCTCGGATCCGTCAGAGAGTGGCTCCCCCTCGGCTTTCGCTGCGGTGGAGAGGGCACTGTCGAGTGCTTCCAGGCCTCCGGTCCTGGCTTCGGCTTCCTCCCGCACTCCTTCTCATCTGGTCCTGGCTCCCCTCATCCGGCCCTCAGGGCAGCCTGCCTCAGCGCCTCTAGGAGTTCCAGTGGAACAGGATACAGCCCATGAGGACTCCTCGGACAGCCCCCCCGAGGAGATTCCTCACAAGGCAAAGTGCAAAAGGAGGCACATAGACTCCCCTGAGAGTCTCACCGAAGATACGGACTTGGATGAAGGGGAAGGCTCCCCTAGATCACCCCCCGAGGATGTCTCCTTTGGAGACATCATGGAAATGCTCAAAATCAGGGGTGGGTGGTCTGCCCCTAAGGCTTCCTCTGATGAGTCCGTATTCCTTGAGGCGTTTGAGGCAGGACCATCTACCTCTTGGGTGTCCCCTCCACCCAACCCCCTGGTGGATCTCATTTCCTCTAGGGCTTGGAAGGAACACCGTAGAGCCGATCCCCAAGCATCCGGACAAATTTTGAGCCCCCTGCAGAGAGATCACACTGGAGCAGAGGTCCCCCTGTGGATGCCATGTTGGTGGCTGCAGCCACCAAGAAAGAGTTGGCTCAGGAGAACCCCACGGTTCATCCTCCGAGCAAGGAGTCTCGCACGATGGACCGTCTTGGGAAGCAGGCCTTCAGTTCACCGACCTTCTCTATGAGGGCCTTGAACTACATGGCACACGTTATTCGGATGCAACAGGATCTAATTAAGGAATACGCTGCTTCCCCCCCAGGGTCCATGTCAGAGGGAGACAAGGATCTGTACTCCTCCCGAATGGCCACCCTCCACTCTATCTCTAACACCTCTATGCGGCTGTTCTCTCATGCTACGGAGGGAGCTGCTAGAGCAGGCGGCGTCGGGCTTGTCATGAGGAGACAGGCCTGAGTCTGTCACTGTGACTTCTCTGAACCCTTTAAGGCATCATTCGCGAATGCCCCTTTTGATGGTTCTGCACTGTTAGGCAAAACCGTTCGCGACACTCTTGTCCAGAGCGAGAAAGACGGGAAGACCTTGTCTGCTGTCGGAGTCCGCTTCTCTGCGCCCCAGAGGTCCTTTTCCAAGAACCAAAAGGGTCAGAAGAAGATGTGGTTCTGAAAATCGCATCAATCCCAGTCTGCTCAGGACAACCAGTCCTCTCGTGGCAGAGGAGGTCAGGGAGGGCCGCCCAGAGGCAGAGGGGGTCCCAGGAATTTTGGGTCCAGAGAACCGTTCTCTGAGAGGCCCATGCAGAACCCCTGAGGGGTTACCTGACTGCTCCACTCTGGAGGCAGTCGGGGGGCGTTTTTCGAGGCACCTAGCAAATGGGAGTCCATAACAACGAATCGCTGGGTGCTTCGTATTATATCCAGAGGTTACCAAATTCCCTTTATAGTAAACCCCAGAATCAGAAGCCTTCCCGACATTCCACCCAGTCAGAGGGAGGCGGCTGCTGCAGAAATTCAGCAGCTTCTGCAAAAAAGAGCCATCCAGCCCGTCCCCCCAGATCGTCGGATCAGGGTTTTACTCCAGGTTCTTTCTGGTGCCAAAAAAGACGGGGGACTTGAGGTCCATCCTCGACCTCTCTCTCCTAAACCTGGCAGTACCCAAAGAAAAGTTCCGAATGGTCACGTTGCAATCCGTCCTCCCCTTATTGCGGGAGGATGACTGGATGTGCTCCATAGACCTCAAGGATGCGTACTATCACATTCTAGTGGACAGACGTTCCAGGAGGTTTCTCCACTTCCGGCTGGGAGCCGGTCACTTTCAATTCAGGGTCCTCCCCTTCAGTCTCACCTCAGCCCCCAGGGTGTTCACCAAGGTCCTAGCGATAATAGCGGCCCACCTGAGACTCCAGGGAATTCAGGTCTTTCCATACCTGGACGACTGGTTCCTTACGGCCCCAACAAGGCATCTACGTTGTTCATGCAGGGATTATTTCCTCAGTCTGGCTCCACTATTAGGATTAACCATCAACATGACCAAATCCTCTCTCATCCCTACACAGGTGTTGGATTTTATAGGGGTGAGACTGGATTCCAGACAGATGCTTGCGTTCTTGACTCCAGATCGGCTTCGGAACCTGATGTTGCACGTGCAGGCCATCCTTCAACTGCAAACTCCTTCAGCGGAATTGATCCTGAGGGCCCTAGGATCTATGGCGGCTGCAGTCCCTCTGCTGCCATTGGCCCGGTTGAACATGAGGGTTCTGCAGTGGACCCTCCAGGTACAATGATCCCTGTCTCGCAACCCCCTGTCTCACCCCATTTCCTTAAGCAAGGTTTGCAGAAGATCGCTCCTGTGGTGGCTCCAGTCTCCCAATCTCCACACGGGACGTCCCTTCTCACTACCTCCACCAGTCGACACAGTGACCACAGACGCTTCTTGCCTGGGGTGGGGGGGCATTTTTCAGGCAGGACAGTCCAAGGCACATGGAACGACGTAGAGACCTCTTTGCATATCAACGTCCTAGAGATGAGGGCGGTGCTTTTGACGTTGCAGGCACTACACAACTGTCTTCCGGTAGGGACGATTGCAGTACAGACAGACAACATGTCGGTCGTCTGGTACATCAACAAACAGGGGGGAACCAGGTCTTACCCCCTTTGCCGCGAGGCCATGAGAGTGTGGGAATGGGCTATTTCCACCAACTGCTTTCTCATAGCAATGCACATTCCGGGACGGTCCAACATTCTAGCGGACAGGCTCAAGTCGTACCATCCTGACTCCTTATGAATGGTCTCTCAACCATCGAGTTGCAGAGCAAGTATTTGCCCGATGGGGGCAACCTTGTTGCGATCTTTTTGCCTCTCCTTCAAACACCAAATGCAATGATTACTGCTCTGATCCCCTCCGGGAGCCCCGAGACTCTCTAGTTCATGCTTGGCCTCCCGGTCTGCTTTATGCTTACCCTCCTCTTCCCCTGATGTTGAAATTATTACAGAAAGCCAGGCAGCTGGGGAGCAAGATGATCCTCATTGCCCCATTCTGGCCTCGTCAGGCGTGGTTCCCTTACCTATGGTCTCACCTAGTGTATCCACCATGGATTCTGGATCCCATTCCGGATCTCATTTCTCACCCTCTCGGTCTTCCGACTCCGAACCTGGTCAACCTCAAGCTGACGGCTTGGTTGCTCCAGTTCCACTCCTCATAAGGACTCCCGGGATCTCATCACCGGTCAAAGCCATTCTTGTAGCAGCTGACAAGCCTTCCACCAGGAAGGTTTATCGGAGTAAGTGGAAATGCTTCACCATTTGGGCAGAACACCATCGTTTAGACCCTTTTACAGCCCCGATAGCGTCGGTTCTAGATTTTCTAACCTCTCTCTTTCACCAGAGGGCTAGTTCTTCCACAGTCAAGGTACAACTGGCAGCAATCTCGTACTATCACGTCGGGCAAGAGTCTGGCCCTCTTATCACTTCCAAACTGTGTAAGACCTTCCTCAAGGGTACCTTCCTCCTTAGGCCTCCAGTTAAAGATGTGGTACCTCCATGGGATTTATCCTTAGTCTTGCAGGCCTTGACTGGTGCCCCATTCGAACCGGCGGCCACGGTTGATCTCAGATTTCTCTCTTGGAAGACAGCCTTTTTGGTGGCCATAACTTCAGCCAAAAGAGTGTCGGAATTGCAAGCTGTTTGTGTCAAACCACCATATCTGGTCTTTCACCCGGATAGGGTTTACCTCAGGATCAATCCGTCCTTTCTACCTAAGGTATCTTCAGAAGCGAGCACCAATCAATCTATCAATCTTCCAGTGTTTTTCCCCAACTTTCATAGCAAAGGAGAGTACAAGCTACATTCCTTAGACGTACACAGACAACTACGTTTTTATATCCATAGAACTGCTGATCATAGGCAATCCGATCAGTTGTTTATCTCCTTTGCCAAAAGTAATTTCGGAAAGTCAGTTTCTAAAGTTTCTCTCTCGATGGATCTCGAGTTGTATTCTTTTAGCATATCAGAGCTCGGGAAGGCCTGCTCCTCAAGGAGTCCATGCTCATTCTACTAGGGCCGTGGCCACATCTGCAGCCTTTCAAGCTAGGGTTCCACTGGATGACATTTGTTCCGCAGCCACTTGGGCTTCATCTCACACCTTTATCAGCCACTATAAAATAGATGTTGTCTCCCGAGGTAGGGCGTCCTTTGGCTCAACGGTGCTCCGGAATATCCTTCCATGAAGGCCACCCAAGATTTAGGTAGCTGGGGACTCTGTCCCAAAGGTTGCTGACAAATGAAGTTCCTACTTCAGATTAAGAAGTTATGTACTCACCATAACGTTCCATCTGAGTAGGTATCTTCATTTGTCTGCAACCATCCCCCCCTCCATCCCCCTGACCAAAATGATCGTTCTTGTGTTGTTAGCATATGTTCCCATTGGGACACTTTTATCTGCTGTGCTATGGGGCAAACTTGATCTGAGGTCAGTTAGGGTAGGCAGGGGATTATGGGTAAGGGGAGGAGCTAGGAACTCGGATCTATGCTATGATATAAGTTGCTGGCTCGGATCCGAGATCGGATCCGTATCCCAAAGGTTGCAGACAAATGAAGATACCTACTCAGATGGAACGTTATGGTGAGTACATAACTTCTTATTCTTCTTTGTAAACTGTAACAAACCCCTCACAACAAATAAAACATCTTTCGGGCTACAGACTAAATGCCGCACACACAATGTTCACGCATCATAATTCATTTCTCAGTGCTGGTATTGTATGGAATATTGAGACAGTCACACCTCCTGTCACCATGCGCCCAAGGCAGCTGCCTCCTTCTGCTCACCCTAACTGTGCTTCTATGCCTCTATCTCTGAGCATGCCTACTGGGGGGGAGGGGGTGGGTCCTGCATTAGCATTTTCACTGAGGAGGCACATCACTCCCATATATGGTGAAGTCATTTTCTCCTCCCATGAGGGTAGTGAGACCTAATCATATGGTTACTTTTTGTTCTCTGGTCCCTGACAAGCCCTCCATTGGTTTTGATGGATGTACTAACAGAAATATTTACCTGACAGTGACATCATCGCTGACCTCATTCTCAACATTGTTAGGGGGTAAGATTAAGAATTTTAGTGGAAAAAAAACTGTCCTAAGTCATCTTTGACTCGTTTTCCCATAGTGATACTTTTGGGAAGAGGGAGAAGAAATTCTCAGATTCCTTAAAGTGCTCTACCCATTTCTTAGAAAACATTCCTGGAGTTTACTAAGGCCCTATTCATTTTTTACTTACAGGCTTCCTGGCATCATTGGGGATTGCCACTGGCCCTTCAGCCATAGAGCCGTCTGAGCAGCCTGCTGAGCATATTCAGGCCATCCTGTCTGATGGTGAATGTGAGCATGTTGATGCATAATATATGGAATGTGAGCATTTTGCTTGTCTGATTTATGTATTTTCCATGGCTTATAATGATTCTAACAAAACTTGTCTTGTTGGTTGTGTGTGCCGTCTATTTCCAGAAAGATGGCTTCATTATAATGTTCTGAGATTCTAATGACAAAAAAAGGTGAATATTGTAGTGCATCCTAGAACATCCTGCCACCTTTTGTTAATGATGTATAGTCATCTCTGAAATGATCCTGGAAGATACCTGGTAAACAACTTGCCTAACCTTTCAGTGCACTTCTTCAATACCCCAGTCCTTTGGGGTAAGCTTTTTTTTTTAACCAGCAGCCATTATCCTTTCTACCTTGACAATGGCGACACACAAATGTTAGTCCTCACCCTATCTGCATGTACTTGACGCCTGATGAGGATTTTTAAGCTCCTGAATCTGTATGACAAAAAGATGTTTGCCGTGCCTGTGCTTGGTGTGTTCATTACTCATCACACTGCACATGAGCAGGCATCAGTGTCATCTTCAGAAACAACAGAGGGAGCTTAATAACAGCCTTCCTGACTTTGAAGTTAAGGTGAAACAACTTAGTAACCTGGTGACTGTTTTCTTGATCACAAGTCTGTATTTGATTTGGTGGTTATTCCGACCAGGATGGCAGCATATTAGTGGTACTTCAGAGACACTCGTGGTTGTCTGTCTTGTTTGCCTACTGAAGTGTAGCATCAATCATTTTAATCACGTTGATCTGCTTCAGCTCATACTTTTTTTTTATGTTTTCTGTCATGTTTTCAATTGCCACTGCTTAGTTCTTCTCCAGTATAATGAATATGAGATTAGTTTATCGGTTATGTTACTTTCATCATTTTTATTTATTTTAGTGATACAGGTGTCTTAACAATTTTATTACTTATGGCATATGAGCATGCAGCATTAGTGACAAAGAGCTAAGCATACAGCAAGAAAAGTGTCTGTGCCTATAAGAAGGTTAGATGGTATTACATTTTTCACAATTTCCTGTATTCAGTTTGCCTAATGGGAAAGTACTTTTGCAAAAAAAGCAGTTAGAACTCTTGCCAGCTTACTCATCTACACTGAGTAACAAAAAGAAAAGCTTTTTGTAGCCCAACACAGTGCATGTGTCACTTTGAGCAAGTCAGTTAACTAGGTGTTGCACCTGGTCTTACTTATTCAAAAAAAAAAAAAATAAATAAAAAATGTAGTAGTATTTTCTGACTGATGGCAGTTATTAATCTGTATTGAGAGGCTATACTGATGACTGTAATTCACTGCTAGTGACTTACCAAGTTTAGGTTTGATCTGAGGCTGTGGTTGTTTAGTCAGAGGCTTGTGTTCAGATCTGGCCACACAACACAGCACAACACAGCACAACACAACACATTGCTTCTGGGGAGAAGACTTTTCAGTCTTCCTGAACTGTTGAGTCTTGGATCCGGCTCAGCTGCATTTGCTAGAGTCTCAGATCTAATGCTGAATCTCTTCCCTTCACCCATAACGCCCCGGTTATCTTGTAAAACCTCAGATCTCGTTTACTGCCTTGATGCAATGTATTTATTTTATTTTTTTCATTTATTTAACGTTTGTTAACTGGGAAAGTCCGACTTGGAACAAAGCCAGTTTTCAGTGGAGGCCCGGAGAGAGACCAGATGTATGTCTTTGAACATGGGAGGAAACCAGAGCACCCAGAGGAAACCCACACGAACACAGAGAGGACATGCAGACTCTGCACAGAAGACACCCCAGACAGGAATCGTACCGGAGAACCTCTTGCTGTGATGCGACAAAGCTATCACTGCACCGTCCAAATAAATAGATTTGCATCCTTCTCACAGAGCTTGGGGTGTGTTATTTTGTACAGTGAGTGTAATTCTGTTTAAATTTTCTAATAGCCTCTGCTATTTCATCACCTCTTCCTCCCTTATCTTTAGTTTCTGTTAGGTTTCTGTCACATTAGGCTTCCCTTTAATTTTCCTTCTGTTCTACCACTGGTGGTCTCAGTACCATTGTTGGTACTTTTCTGTTCTTTTTTCGCCTCTTTCCAAACATTAGTGGGTATTTCCTCAACTACAATTGTTGGTAGCTTTTTTCTACAAAAAAAATGTTTTTGTTTGTTTTGTGATATACTTTTGGGTTTAAGAAATGCCCTTCCTATGGGCATAAGATCCCTAATTCTGATGCCCACAGGGAGTGTGCTTATTGTGTGGAT
Source organism: Protopterus annectens (assembly GCF_019279795.1). NCBI lineage: Eukaryota > Metazoa > Chordata > Ceratodontiformes > Protopteridae > Protopterus > Protopterus annectens. The sequence continues at coordinate 1,983,886,752 of NC_056729.1, read as the reverse complement.
GCTGCCCATCTAAACACTGATTGCACCATATGTGCTGGTTCAATTCTAGGGGCCCCCAGTGATTGGCACAATATGCTCATTTTAAAAGGCTTGTTACCATCCTCGTCTTCCTCATTTTCAGGGGTTCAAATCCTTGCAAAAACATCTTACCCCTCTTTGGAGGTAAGAAAATCCAGAAGTTGCTACATACCATTTTCACAAATCCCCCAAATAAAAAGAAAGGACTCCCCAAAGTTCCACCCAGTCAGAGGGAAGAGGCAGCTGTAGAAGTTCCAAAGCTGCTAGACAAGAGGCATACAAAAGGTGCCACCAGACCAGAAAGGATTCAGAACTTACTCAAGATTCTTTTTAGTGCCAAAGAAAACGGGATTTGAGACCAGTTCTGGACCTCAGAAATCTGAATCAGTTTGTAAAGAAGTCAAAGTTCCAAATGGTCACAGTTCAATCCATTCTACTGTTTTTGCACAAGAACAATTGGATGTGCTACATCAGTCTTTGGATGCGTACTATCACATCAAGTGATAGATGATCACTAGCATTTCTGTGCTTTCAGCTGGGAGCCAGCCACTAGAATTAGATCCCTTCACTGCCCCCATTTCTGCTGTTCTGGAGTTTTTAACATCTATTTTTAGTTTATCTATTAAAGTGCAGTTGGCAGTGAGGTCTAATTTTCATTCAGAAGAAGATGCTTCCTCTTTAGCTTCATCAAAACTGTGCATGGCCTTCCTCAAAGGTACCTTTTTGCTTAGATCTCCAAGGACACTACACCACCCTGAGATTTAACAATGGTTCTACAAACTTTGACTTGGAGCCCTTTTGAACCATCGGCTAGATCTGACTTAAATTTTTTGTCATGGAAAACTGCCTTTCATGTGGCCGTCTGCTTGATAAGTATCCAGGCTATAGGCTCTCTCCCAAATCCCCTTTTTTGATCTTTCACAAAGATAGTTAACTTACAAACCAATCCATCATTTCTGACTATATGTTATGTTCCTGACTAAAGTAGCATTGGCAGTGAATATTAACCAAACCATTAATTTGCCTGTTTTCTTTTCCAACTTTGCTAATAAAAATGAATGCATGCTTCATCTTTTGGATGTACATAGGCAACTTCATTTTTATTAACATAGAACAAAAGATTTCCAAAAGTCAGATCAATTGTTTGTCTCATTCTCCCCCAACAAATCGGGCAAACCAGTTTCTAATGTTGCCTTAGCCAGATGGATTGCACACTGCATATCCTATGTTTACAATCAACAAGGTTTGCCCTTGCCCATACCCCCTAAAGCACACTCCACCAGAGTCATGGCTTCATCCTCAGAATTCTGGTCTGGAACTTCTATTGACATTTGTGCTACAGTGACTTGGTCTAATGCTTATACTTTTATTGTTCATTACAAATTTGATTTTACTTCCAGAAGAAGGGCTGCATTTGGTTCTGCAGTATTCCAGAATGCCCTTCCTTGGGGGCCAGCCATGATTCACGTAGCCATCGGTTGAGAAAGAATGAGAAGGGCATCATCAGATATTAAAGTTATGTACTCAATATAACTATGCATCTGTGTTGTTCATTTTCATTATTTCTCAACTTCCTATCCTCCTTTCCTTTAATTCCTGGAGTGTCCTTATGATTGTTGTGGAACCTCTGTTTCAGGTCTTATCCCTAGGCTGTTTTCCACTACCCTTCCTTTTGTCTTAGCCTGAGGTTAGTTCTATCCCTATCTATATGTCTATATCTAGTATATCTTTATCTGTCTGTATATATGGACATAGATACCATGCCCTTACTTATAAGTTGCAGTTCTTACTACATTGGACACATGTTAGTGTTAAGGTTACATTACTGTCTATATGAGTTCCCAGATCCCTGACTAGTGAATCTTGTTTCAGGGTATTTTATTAATGATGTAGTTACCCGGAGTGGCCAGCTCCCAAAAGGTACTGTAGTGCATTTCTTAGTATTGAGTTTTAAACCATCCCTTTGCATGAAACATTGGTCTGTTTTAACCTTCATTCAGTGACTGGTCCCAGTTTGCAATCATCTGTAGACTTCATTAGCCAGAGACCTTTGACATTTGCTTGGACATCTGAGAAGTAGATGCCAAAGAGGAGTAGGCCCAGCACAGTAAACTGAGAGACTCCCCTGGAGATGGGCCTCTCTGTGAAGCTGGCCTCACTGATCCTAATCTCATGGGTCCTATCAGTGAGCCAGCTAGCTGTTGTGTGTATTATAAAGGGGTTTATGCCTAGTTCCGTAGGTTTGTTGACAATACTTGAGCGGGGTATTATATCAAATGCTGTAGCCATATCTAGGTAGGCACTGTGCACCATTTCCCCTCATCCATTGCCTTAGTGACCTTTTCAAAGAAGTTCAGCAGGTTCGGCGATCATGACTTTCCTTTGACAAAGCCAAATTGGGATGCATGGAGTGTCCGGAGGTCTCCTATGTCCTTATTGATAATTTCCGTGATAATTCTGTCCCCTGGCATTGCAAATAAAATTAGTCAGACTAATGGGTCTGCTGTTTCCAGGATCTTTTGATGGTTTCCCTTATGAAGACAGATAACCTCATGACACAAAGTGTTTTAATACTGCAGTTAAATAGTGACTCCAGGGGTCCTGATAAGTCATATTTTAGACTGTTCAGGAGGCATCCTGGGGTGTACTCTGATCCATTGAGTCTGTTTTCTTGGTTTTAGCAAACACAGCCAGAATATGCTCCTTAGTTATAGTTAGAGGGGTTATGTGTGAGGGTATTTTTTGGGGGGTGGTTTAGGTGATGGGGGAATAAAGTTGGAACTGAATTTGTCTGCTAACTGGTTCATTATTTCATCGGGCTCGGTAAATGTGGCATCGTTAACCACCAGTTCAGGATATTGCTTTATGCTTCCCTTGAGGTTTCTGACATAGCTGAAGAACACCTTATGGTTGTCATTCACCTGACGGCTATCTGAACCTCAAAGTTGGCATTGTTTGATATGAATAGCTCTCTCAGTTGCCTATTTAGTTTGACGAGAGAGTTTTTATTTTAATGAGAATTACCCTTCCTGATTTTGTCATGCCTGTATGTGTAGCCACTGACATGGTTGTACAGAATTTATGACCGCACTTCAGCATAGTCTGCTGTATTGTCTGGGTTTGGAGGTGCAATGAATTTTGACAATCCACCACTTAATGAAAGACCATATGCCTTGGAATAGTTCCTAACTGATATTGGTTTTACTGAGATTATAGAGTTGATCTTGATTTTGAAGGAGACAGCTTTATGGTTGGACCTTGTCAAGGAGAAAGAGACATGGAGAGGTGCAGTATTCTCCCATATTTGTAAGTAAGAACTCTAGTATGTTGGAGCCTTTAGTGAGTGTATTCAGTATATGGTCAGTGGTGGTTGTATTTCTGAAGTCCAGGTATCTCTGTGCCTCCTGTAGATGCAAGTGTGACACAAGGGAAATACTGCCAGCCCAGCTAGCTGGAATTTTGTAAGTAAGTATATGTCATTTGAGAATATTAACATGATTTATATAGAAATATAACAAAATGAGAACTGCCAGCCCAGCTATCTGGAATTTTGTAAATAGTTATACTGTATGTAATTTGTGAACAGCTTAATGCAATTGCTTGTGTTACCAAATGTATTAGAACTATATGTTATGTGTATATTAAACTACTGGTACAGAAGTGTGTGTTGAACAGGGTTTGTACAATACTGAGCTTCAACAATGTGTCCACAGTGTACCCTCCTGGAAAAGAACAGAAATGTATATAAACTATATACATGTGCAAATTTATGTTTTAATAGTAGAAACTGGAACATACAGAAGTTGCAAAACCTCAAGAAAATAAGTTGAAATTAAGTTATTTTACTATTGTGTTATAAAAGTTAGTTTCAATGCAGTAAGGAGACAGGATGTCTAGAACTAGGGTGCCCTCTGCATTGTTTTGTAAGTGTTTTATTGTTTTATGTCATCTAGCAACTGCAAACATCTGAAGGCTATGTATTTTTCAGGAGGAGATGTCAAATGCCACAATGGGGAGGGGCGGGGTAGCTTGGAAACTTAAGTCAGGTGACAAAAAGTGATGTCATCCAAGCTAACCCAGCAGTAATATTTGATATTAATTTAAGAACGCTCTGAGAGAGAGAGACTGTGCATTTTGTATTTTGTCTTTGACCTGGAACCATCCAGTCGTCATCACCATATGCACTTGCCTTGCTGTAAGTAAGATTTAGGGCATAGTGTCTGTTTTAGATAGAGATAGGAATATAGTAAAGATGAGTTTAGATGTTTTCTGTATTTATTTGAGACTGTTCTGCAATGTAGTTTTAAAGTATTTCCTATGATTTTGAACTCTGAAGTTACTGTGTTGATTGAGTATTGTCTTGTTCTTTTATTATTTGTTATTAAATATATTTAAACCTAACTTTGTGGCTGATATTTGTGAGACATGTATAACCTCTTAGTGTACTTGCATTTGTATTTGATGACACTGTACAGGCCACTTCTAAATAGCCGTGCTCTTGGTCAGACAACCATTTAGATTAATAGTAACATTACAGAGTAGGATTGGACACCCTTTGTAAGGGCCTTATACTAGCTGATAAGAGTGGCTGGTGGCAGCTGGAACTACCTTAAGTCTGGGCAAAAGGAGGCATAGCTAGTATACCTGTGCCAGCTTTTCCCAGGTGTGTGTGTTTGTGTGTGTGTGTGTGTGTGTGTGTGTGTGTGTGTGTGTGTGTGTGTGTGTGTGTGTGTGTGTGTGTATATCAATCAAATCTCAAAGTGTGTGTATCAGCTACTTGGGCAGGGACACAGAGCACTGACTCGACAGAGAGGGTGCTGGAGGTCATAGCTTGGCCACTCGGCTGAGATTTCAACCCTATAGCTGTGCCAGTGGGGAGTCTTATTGGGGATCTGGAGAGAGAGGGAGAAACCAGCCCCAGACTGACTGTGATCTCTGTGTGCTCTTAAGGGAAATGGCACTTTACTGTGTGTGTACTTGTCATCCTCTCAGGGTAGCTGTTGCCAGTGGTGAGGATTGAGGCTCCTTGATTACTGGGCCAGTGAAGGGGCATCACTGTGAGGCTGTTAGGATTTCCACCTATAGATAGGTAATTAAAGTCTCCCATGGGTAGAATGTTAGGTTGGATGGTATGTGTATCCAGTAGGTCCAAGTATGCACTGTGAACTTCTTGGGACAAGAAGAGTGGTCTATATCTGGCTAAGATATAGCACAAGATTTTGTCTGTGATGACGTGCACATGGAGGAACTCCAGCACATCATCCTGTTTGACCACCCTAGAGGTATTTAGGGTGGTCAATATTATGGACTGTTCTATAAGGAACATTTTTCTTTTTAGGTGTTCGTTACTGTACAGGGCACTGCTAACTGCCACTGCGATCTAAAGCATGGAGCCAAGGGGGAGGCATTTTGATTTAATTATCGAATGTTTTTTCAGAACCTTTCATTTGGACTCAGCAGTGCATCTGATTACAGAGAAAACTCAGCTTTCAATCCATCAGATACCTGTTGCACATGGTAAATATTGTGCAGTAGCAATTTATTCCTCCAGCTGTAGAGCCAAGGACACGGTGCTTTTCCAAAACTGGAGGATGAAGAGCTTGTCTTTCCAGGGTTCAAACATTTTCACTTGTAGAATGATCGTGTTAGCATGAAAGAATGCAAGTACAACAACCTGTTATGAGTTGTAGGTCAAGGGGATCTGAACCATGTACCCTGCAAAACATTATATTTCACTTTCCACAAGGCATAAAAATCTATAGTACTGCAGACATTTTGTTTGTACTTGTAACGGCTGATAGAGATATGATTGACCAGGATTTGTGACTCAGCAGACCACGGAGTCTACACCAAATAGATGCAAGTATCAAAGACTCTGGAATCAACATCATTTATCCTGAACTGTGCCCCCTGCCTTTGTCTGTGGCACTAACTAGTCTTACTAGCTTCCTTCATTGCTGAAATTTGAAGCTGATGACACCTCTCCATTTACTGATAAATTTTCTTATGTAGGAGGAGGCAGGCTTTCTCACCCCCCCCCCCTAAAAAAAAAAAAAACAGTAACTTAGGCTGTTTTATTAATCCTGTTACCTTAGCTAGCATTCATGTCGTGTATGTTCTTCTGGCGTGTTCCCCAACCTTATGTTACCCATTAGGAGTGCAGGCAGATCACACCCACCGTCGCATGGAAATTGAGCAAATTTCAGCATTTCAGTTAGACGCTGATCTGTAAAGTAATAAGTACTGCAAAATCATCAGATTTCATGAACAAACTCCTGTCCTCAGCAACCCAAAGCAGTGTTGGCAAGAATTAAAAAAAATGTATTCTGTCAGCCATAAATGTTTTCCCTGAAATAACCCAAAAGCTAGCAGTAACAATCATCTGAGCAAATCACCTCATGTGATATGTCTTTGTACCTGCTCCCTACATTTCAGGCTCATTTCTTACACCACAGTACCAGGGTATTCTAAAAATATTATCTTAACCTGCTCAGATTCCATTTTAAAAGTCATCTAACTTGGTCACCAAACTTCTGGAACTGCCTTATAATGGTCAAACCTAAGAAAATTAATGCCACCCATTGTTTTTTTTAAAACAAAAGCAACTGTGCTTGTTTATGTACATTTGTCGTCATCTGTAGTTGTATCCCTCACTACAAGTATCACTCTAATGTATTAGAAGTATGTTCTTATAATCAAAGAATATTTTTATCAAATATAATAACATTTCCCAAATCCCACAAAACCCAATCCTGTTACAGGCCAATATCCAGAGTAATAGCTCTAAACGGAAGCACTTGAGTTAATCTACGGACATGATTTCCCAGACAACATAGACACATTCTTCTGACACAGGACAGTTTTAGACATGGATGTAGGCTGTTTACAGCTGCTTTATTTTTAGATTTATTTGGTAATGAAAGGTTTAACGTACTCGTACATTAATGTAGCAATGGCAGGTGATCCCTTAAAGTGTTTTGCTGATTACAACCTTACAACTAACAAGGTAAAACTCACATCTACATTATGTGAGAAGACGCCTTCTTATGAGTCCCGTAATGATTCATACTTGGTCCTGTGCCTTTTTCATTATTTAATAATGCACCAAAAATTGCCCAAACTTTAGATAATAGTCTATTCAAATTACTTTGTCTTACTAAGATCTGTAAGTTCTGCTTCTTTGCAAAAAAGTGACAGAATGGCTTCCAATGTAATTACATTCCTAAATGACACCATGCCTAGCAGGATCCTCATAGAACTAATTCTAAGTAAGACAGTTAAATCTCCAGTAGTGCAGCTTATATCTTTCCCTTATTCTTACCAGTCTCTGAATGGCCTTGTGAATCTTCTTTCTCCCTAGATACTTTTAAGTGGACTAATTATCTCCTGCTTGTAATCACCACTTTATAGCCAGTCCTCTTTAGACTCACTCTATGATCTGTGGTAACAGAATTGTTCTGTATGTCAGGTCAGAGTCCCCATAGGAAATAGCCTTCCAAACTTATGCTCACACGCATCTCTTACCATTTACTCTCAAATTGAAAATCAGCTAATTTGGTCCAATCTCTATTTAAAGCTGTGAACGTCACTAGTCGTCTCTGTCAGAAATCCCATATATTATTTCATTTCTAATTACCTTGTTAATCTAGTTCAAAGTTACAGAGGTGCTAGAGCCTGGATGCAGGACAAAGAAACTAATCCTGAATGGATTACCAGTCCATCTCTGGATGCACACAGGCGCACGCATGCAATCACTTGTAATACCTCAGATTTTCACAGAATATGCAGATTTTTGCCTCTTATTTTTGGTCTATTCCTCATAAAAGTTGTGGTTTTCTGGCAAATCACTGGGGCGATCTGAGGACTGAAGTCACTAAATAATGATGATGTACATTTGAGTTTCAGACTTCAAATCCTTCAGAAAATGTATGTTAAAACAAACCCTGTTACTCTGCCATCTTTCTAAGTTTATAAGAGCAATATTTAAAATCTGTCTCTATTTTTGAGTCTTTGTCCCCCCATTCTTGTCAGGTTTTGACCAGATTTCTTGTACTAAGAGGTTGAGAGGTATGTCCCTTGTGCATACTTATATGGACAGTTTAATGGGTCACCATTACACCTGCTGCACATCTTCAGGAGATGGGAGAAAACCGGAGCATCCAGCAAAAACACACTTGGACACGAGTAGGACAGTTGAACTCTGCATGGAAGGAACCCCAGTTGAGAACCAAAATGGAAGACCAGCTACTGTGAGACAGTGATGTTAATGTGTCACATGCAGAAGTCTCCAAAATTAGAGTAGGGGCTTCCATTCAAGCATTAGCTTCATTTTACAGTGCACACCTACTGCAAATAGCACTCTTCAGTATCTGCTACTTTTGACATTAGTTTATCCTAGAGTGCACTACTGTGTTACTCTAGCATAATTTGACTTTTCTTAAAAATAGTAACCTTTCTTTCATTAACATTTAAACTCTTAACATAAGTTATTGTTTACTGTCAGGAAATATCATAAAATATAAATGTAAATTTGCATGTGTCACATGATAATTCAGTAAAGGTATTTATTAAAAAAAAATAGATATACAATTTTCACTGTCTGCTTAGCTTAGAAAACTCGGACTCTTAGGTTCATAGGTAGGTACTAGGCTATCTGCTCGAGAGCATTTATAAGCCTAGCCAGAGTGTGTCAGCTTTCGCCGACCCATTGATTAATTTAACTGATCCTCTGTCAAGCAGAGCCAATGAAGGGATCCCAGGGGTGTATTTTCTGTTACCCATCCACTCGTCAAAGTTTCTCTTGAAGAGTGTTAGTGACGGGCTCTGCCTGATGTAAAATGTCCCATTTACACACACAGATGCATATTGAACCATTTAACTATCTTACGTGCGTGCCATTGCTTTGATGGAGAGTAAACAGCATTGCTATAGTAGCAGATGTAAACTATATGTATAGTTAGTAAATGTATTTAAACCTTATGCCTAATTCGTTTGATCATTGCTAACTTAATTGTATGCTTCCAGCATTTCTGTTTTATTCTGTGTCCTGCTGTTTACTGAAACAAGTATTATATATTTATTTGTGTTTTATTTTTCGGTTTACTCATTATAATTGAATTCATTAGTCTAAATGTGGCTTGGGTGCAAGTCATGGCTGAAACATGTCCTTGGACAAGTTCTCACCACCCAATTAGCAAACAAACAAGCAAATAAATTGAATAAAACTGCCAAACCAGAATTTTTATTTTTTGCAGATGCTTATGCTATAGACTCCTGGACTTTGTACTGCCACAGAAAAGATTTCAGTTTTGGAGCTTTTCTGCATGTTCTTTTTGGTATAAAAACAGTTCCTGGAATCTGTCAAATCAGAACACCATAATTTTAATCCACAGCTTTTGTAAAGCAGTAAATAGTTTCTTCAGATTAAGAACATGCTCTGCAGAAAGGAAATTTATCAGACTTTGAGTTACTTTAAGCTTCTGGTAGCTAAAACATACTGAACCTTTTTCTGCTTCTGACCATTAATTGCAGTGAAGAAGCAGCAGTATAAAAGGCTTCATTACTGTTTTACTAGTTTTTGTTGTTATCCCAAGAGAAACACTCAATATTAAATAGTTGGGTATGTTAGAGAAAGAGAGCGAGATGGAACAGCTCATTTGCTCTGCTTGGCTGAACAGAAATTGTCTTAAAATTTATGAACGTGTTTAACTAAAAATAACATGACCTTCAAAGTGATAGGGTGTTATCGTTCGTGTCTTGACATCACCTGCCCCCCTTCACCACCACCACTGATAACCGAGTGTCACTGAACGTCTACTTTTAACCGATTGCGTAGCTCCTTTGTCATAAGCTGAAAAATGAGTCAGTATGTATTCCTGAACTGACATTTTATGTTTATTATAGTAAGAGATGAACAGAAGAAAAAAATTTCTAGTCTCAGCAGCATCAGTAATACAGTATTGTTATACAACTAGAGCCGTTTTTGCTGCTGTTTGTTGGTGGAGAAACTTGCATTTGAGGTGAATGTCAAGCAGTTGTTGGTACTAAACTAGTGTTAAGGTGTCATTTGATCTCACAGTAAAGATTCATCATAGTTCAAGAGAAGGGAGCGCATAAGGAAGTATTAGGTAGGCAGCTGATGCCCCCACAGGTCATGGTAATTCCTGCATAGTGAGTACAAAAGTATCTGATGTCACTAAGTTAAGGCTAGAAATAATAGCACGTGGCAAAGTAGCAGACTAGATCTAACAGAAGGCTGAGGCAATGAGGAATGTCACAGTGATGCATTTAAATAAAATGTCATGTCGTGTGATACCTTGCAGTCTGTGAAGTCATTGCATTGTAATGTGCTGTGTGTCTTTACTTTGGCATACGAGTAATTATGGAAGGCTCTTATTTATGCATGCAAGCACATTTTAAGTAATTTGTTGTATTAGATGCATCACATTGGTATCAATTCACAGTGACATGTCTTTTAAAGAAGGAGGTGGGCACAGTAAACAGGTATCCTCTGGTGATGAACAGATTAATAGCAAGGTGAGTAAAGCAGTATGATGGATTGTATGTAGTGTTATATCATTTCATCAACGGAGTAGAGATAGTCCGGTTGTGTCAATGCTCAATACATATTTCTTTGCCAGAACGTTTATAGTGGAAAAGAATGCTAGATTTCAGGTTTAGGAAGATGACTTTAAGGTAATTTGAGGAGGCTTATATTTCAGGATGTGGTTATTGTGCAAGTGTGACTGAAAATGGTGAGAGCAGCCCGTTAAGTATTTGAAATGTTATCTTTAATAGGATGAAGTTAATATTAGAAGAGGTGAGAGAAAGAGTGTAAGAGATTTTATTGACTAGGCTTGTAATGGTCTGTAGACTGATTGCCTAGTTACATGGGTTCCCTTCATAACACTGAATGCACGAAACACTTGACACAGAAAACATTAACCCAAAAAGGTCTATCTGCAGAACAGTGAAAGTAAACAAAAAAAAAAAAAAACGCAGTCTGTGCACCCTTTAGGTTGGGTCCTTCCCACCGTCTGCTAATTATATATACCAACTCCAAGATCACAGCACAGTAAGGAAGAGGGGAAAAAAATTCTCCTGTCTACTGCAATCTTGGGCATGTGCTCAGAAAGCTGTTTAGTGCATTTGCATTTGTTTTAGCATTTTGTGCATTCAGTTTTATGAATGAAACCAACCTTTGTGTAGCTGGTGAGTCACTAGGTACTGACCAATGGTTTAAGGGCAAGTAGTTGGATGCTGTGTTAGTCTCTGGGGTGAAGGAACTTGGGCAGAGCAGGAAATCCTATTGTCTACATATTGTTAGCTCTCTGGTGTAGAGGGATGAAGCCTTGACCATAATCCAGATGACATAGGTTCAGCTAGTGACGTGGACACTTGAGAAGCCAGTAGAAAAGGGAGAGGAGTAATGTGACAAGAGCCTACATGCCTTTCTTAGGAGAAAGTTTAAGGGAGGACATGCTTCAATTGCTGACCGTTGCCTGTTACGCAGTGTAGACTGAGGTACCAGAATATTGTCTGCCAGGGTAGACATTTGAATGAGAACTTACAGAGCTGTTTTACGGAAGGGGAAGGATGCCCTCTCTAGTCACACTTCATTGAATGCAGTGACTTACATAAAACAACAGCAGTTCAGAGGGGGTTGGGGCCTGCTCACACATCAGCTTTCAGCAGCTGACTGCAATATAGTGGACCCTCACTTGCCCTCTACACACCCTGGTGGCTGCGCATTAATGCCTGTGGGTGTTGTAAGGTTATTTCTTCCTTGCATTTGGGGCCCAATGCCATAGAGAGACATGTTGGGGTATGCCTTAGTATGTGAGTGCCTCAGGGGATTGGATGGAGTTATGGGAAAAAGAGGAAGGACTGATATCAGCAGTAGCTAACTTCGGATACAAGGATAACTCTGCTAAGAGTAATGGATTATTGGGAGTAGACACTGTAGGTATTGTCAAGCAAAATGAAGAAGGTGAGAGTTTCTAGAATGGATCCTTGCAGGTTTCCATACCGAATATGAGAAGGATTGATTGACTAGTCCCTATTTGGTATCCAAGAACTAAGCACAGATGAGCCTTAGTGGCTGTCAAGTAGATATTGCTGCTGGAGTTTATTAAAGACTTTGGAGGATTCCTTTTGTATTGTTCCAGCCACATGTCCAACATCTAGGGGAAGCTTGTAGAGGGCTTAAAACTATTTCTGGGAATTGATAATAAAGTTCTTTTAAAAAGTTTGCTAACTGTTGCTTGCATTTTTTTTTATTTGCGTTTCTGCTTTTATACCTTGTACACAGTTGATTGCAAGCATATTCTACATTACTTGTAGAAAATAATACAAACCGCATCACTAGTGTGTTTATTTTCCATTGCAGTAAATGAAACGGGGCATTTGTGTACATTTCTAATGATGTGGCCTGGAAATATTAAAAGACATGCCTTAACTTCCTTAGAAGTGATTGTGTAGTAGCCTGTGCAGTTTTCAGCTTGAAGCATATGCTGTAAACAATAATGTGGTTTCATTTTGGCCTTGTCATGCCCTTAAAAGGTAATAATGTTAATTTCCTTCTTTAGTTTAATATATTTTTGGTGTACTTCATTTACGTGAAGAAGAGACTGTGAGATATAAAGCAAGATATTTTTAAAAGAGTTTCAGCTAACTACTTGCCTGATATGGGAGTAAGCCACTAACTGTTCTGTGTGGGAAGTTGGGTAAACACTGCAAGTAAAAATGTTTCAGATCCTTCTGTGGTACATTTAAAGCTAGGCAAGTTATGGCCTGAGGCCCAATGCTTTGGGCTGTGTAATACCCACAAGTTCCTTGTTTGGATTTGGATAATGTCATGCTAACAATGGCTGGGGTCAGACTAGTCAAATCCTGTGAGCTTTTTAGCTGCAACCTCTGTAGACGTAAAGTTTGTCCAAAACTTAAATGCAAGCAGAGCTTTGCTTTAATTGTTTCAGTGTTCATTTACAAATGGCCTAGAAAACCACCATTTATATCTTACTAAGTTAGTCATTTATAGGTATTTGAGCGAAATGGGTAGGTTATAAAGGGAGGAAGTGTTAAAATGTTTGCAATATGCTAAGCAGCTGGAACCAAAACAGCACAATATATAGCTGTTTACTAGATATGTATCTGACAGAGATGTGTGTAAATGTAATTTAATATAGCTCAGTAAGACAGTAGGTTAGTGAGCTAAGTAGGTATTGGAGCCAAATGGATTAAGTCGCAAAGTGAGGAAGTGTTAAGACAGACTGTATTTGCAGTATTTACAAAAGTGGGAGAAATTCCAGCAATGATTAGTTAAGCTTTTAAGTGGACCTTAATGGCATATAGAGTTGTAGAGAGTGAATTTACACAGCAGTTAATTAGTTTATAGGAATTTTGTAGAACAAGAGTAGGTTGCTTCCCTTGTCAAGTTATCGAAGAGCTTTGTTCAAAATTCTAGGGAGGGGTTAGAAGGCTATCCAAAAGCTTGGGGCAAGGATGGAAGAGGCATGTTCAGAGATAGTAAGTGTGTTAGGGGTGTCTGCATTTGGAGCACTGCCATAGCATGATCACAGGTGATTGATAGAGTGTTTTGCTGTGAAGAAGCAGATAGGCTATTTCTAATGTAGGAGGGCAGTGAGCTCTGGAAACAGTGTTACATTATTTATGTATTCAGTTTGGTAACCAGGGTAGAGCACTAAGGACTTTTTTCAGTCTCAGCTTGGACAAATACAGGCACTAGATAAACAAGTTAATAAGAAGGTTTATGAATACAAACACACCACTGTGTAAAGATGGTGATTATGGTAATAAGGTGGCAATATTAAAACAAAGCTACAAATAAAGTTAGAAAGTACTTTCAGGTCAGATATCTTTAATTTGGAAGAATAAGCAAAAAGGAAAGTCCATATTCTAGTTGTGGGAAAAGGATGCATTTTTCAATTGCACTGCATGCCTTCAGTGTGAGGAACGTAAAAATCTGACTGTATGTACTGATTATTTTATCGATTTTGCTTTTAAGAAGGTGTGTGTGTTGGGGTAGGTATTTGAACACAGTGGTGATGTCAACAGTTAAGATTAGTGGTGGGGCATATAGGTGTTTCGATATACAGAGTACCTGAAAACAAATATTTTATTTTAGAGGAGTTAAAAATGAGCTGTTTGCCTAGAAGGGTTTGATTTAGGTTATTACAGAAGACTTGAAGGCCTTAAAAGTTAACCTGAATTGCATGGAGACTGATTTAATATTCTTAATTCTGACATCCTCAAAAGCTCATAAGTCATGTTACAACTCACTGAATAATTCTACAAGTGAGGTAAAATTTCCAGTGGTGTTATTAAAAACGAACAAGCCAACCAGAAAATGCATTGTTTTTATAGATGGCAAGGCTAGTTTAGAAGCACGCAGAAAATGTTGTAGTGTATGTTTAAGGAATGTTACAGTTTGTTTAAACAGTAGCTGGGAGTAGCATATATTTTCAGAAGCAAAAATTATGGTATCTATATTTAGATGTGTTTTCTTTCTCTGATGTCAGCATGTGTCTTGCAATTACTGCTCTAAGTGCATATTCAATGGAAAACCAATGGGATGGTATTCATTTGTATAGGAGGTTATACTTTCATTTGCACTGTTTTATTTAACCTGAAGTTTGTTAAAGATACTAAGACTAACTTTTTTGACAGCCATCCTGAATATTGATAAACTGAATGTCTGATTATTGTAATACAATAATAATAAACAGTTGTATAAAAGCAGTGCTATAAATGTTTTAGTCTTTGACAGATCTTAACAAGGAAGTTCAAATTAAAATTATAACTTTAAAATGCCAGGAAAAGTTTGTAACTAGGCCATTCTGAAGTATAAGAACACAAATGCCCTCGAGCAGTTCCGTTCTTGATATTACGGTGGTGCTGCATCATACCTAGAACTAGACTGCTGGCTTGGTTGCATTCAACTGGAACTGCATTAGTGTAACAACTGTTAGCATTGTTGCCTCCGACTACTTGGTCCTTCAGTTTTATTCTCAGCTGTGAGTATAGCCAGTCCATCCTCCATGTGCCTATGTGAGAGTTTTCTGGATACTCTGGACTCCTCCCATGTCCTCAAAACATGCATTAAGTGAATTGGTTGTCCTCCAAATTCTCCATAAGTGTATTTGCTGTGCAAATTTAAATGGGAGTATGTGCATCCTGTAGTGGGTTTGGCCCCATTCATGATCAGCCATATGACTGCCAGAATAGACACCAGCCTCTCAGGGACCCTGAATAGGATTAAATGGGTAATTAGAGAACTTAATGAATGTTGCCTGAGTTACACATTAAGCCAGACAGCTTATGTGGACCATGGGTAAGCACCTTCAACCCCAAGCCTTCTGAAATTTGATCTTTATTTGGGGATTGCCACACAGGAATTTACTTGCTCCTCACAGGTTGTACATTTGTTTTGTTTTGGGCCAATTGCTTGACACTGCCAAAACACAGCAGAAGCAATATGCTTAAATTGTCGTCGTCCCCCCACTGCCTTAGTTTAAAGGATTTCTACAAAAAGCAGAACTGAAGAAGCCTAGCTGATCTTGGTCATTCTCTGTTGGCCCACATAGTCATAGTCATCATATTTTAAAAGAAACTATGTGATTTTCTTTACCTGTTACTCAGAGAAGACCAACTTCTGTGGCATAGCTCTCAATTTCTTTGCTTAAAAATAAAGGAGAAAGACAAAATAATGGGGAATCAAAGGTCAAGAATCAGGGACAGTTTTCAACTGTTACTCTAAGTCACTTAAGCAATTAACACAGTAAGCAATTAACACAGTAGAGATTTTTCAACAGCATAGGTTTTCTGAACAGTAAGAAGTGTGAAACTGTAGTATCTGGCACTGTTGATTGAACGGAATCCTCAGTAGTTCCTAGAAAATCAAAACTTGTACAAGGGGCAGTGCAAAATATGAGGCAAAAGCAGATAGTTGAAAGGTGTATTCTCCACTACCAAAGCTAGACTCTACACTAGCTTGTCTGACATGGTCCAGGTTAGAGCCTGGAGTTCTGCATCACATTTTAGGATTGTTTTTGCACAGTTTAAATTGGTGGCTTGGTGATCTTAATGACCACCCCACTCCCAGGCCACACATTGACATATCTGCCCGTCATGTGAAGCTACTGCCTGGTAGTAACCCTCAGCACAGGTGTGAGGATGTATGACTGATCTGGAGAAGACATTATGGACTACTTCAGTGATGCAGATTCACAAAAAGGTGAGATTGGCCTATTATAAATGCCCTCATTACCAAGATGATTGCAAAGGAATAAAGTATCCTCATGGCTGCCTGCACGTAGGGCCCCCTGTTCTGGTTACCTTAAATAAAAATGCTACTTCTCTGTTCCTTCAGCATTTAGATAGTTTTTTTTTCTTTTTACAGTGAATGAATGCTGCCTTAGTGTTTGATGACCGGACCTAACCACGAAAATTCTTCTTAAACTTCAAGAAAGAAAAAAATTGAAAGTATAGCAACAAATTTAAATTAAAACAAATTACAGCAAAACAAGAGCAAAAGACAAGCAACAAGCACTTTATAGTAACAGCATTAGCTGGTGTATCACTGAGACTTCATCTTTATCTTTCAGCTACTCCCATTAGGGGTCGCCACAGCAGATCAACTGTTTCCATTTCTTCCTGTCCTCTGCATCTTGCTCTGTCACACCAACCACCTGCACGTCCTCTCTCACCACATCCATAAACCTTATCTTAGGCCTTCCTCTTTTACTGTTACCTGGCAGCTTCATCCTTAGCATCTTTTTCCCAATATACTCTGCATCCCTCCTCAGCACATGCCCAATCCAACGTAATCTTGCCTCTCTGGCTTTGTCTCCAAACCTTGCAACCTGGGCTGACCCTCTAATATATTTATTCCTAATCCTGTCCATCCTCGTCACACCCAGTGCAAATCTTAGCATATTCAGCTCTGCCACATCAAGCTCTGACTCCTGCCTTTTTGTTAATGCCACTGTCTCCAACCCATATAATATAGCTGGTCTAACTACCCTCTTGTAGACCTTCCCTTTCACTCTTACTGGTACTCGTCTGTCACAAATCACTCCTGATACTCCTCTCCACCCACTCCATCCTGCCTGTACTCTCTTCTTCACCTCTCTTCCACACTCACCATTACTCTGAACTGTTGATCCCAAGTACTTAAACGCATCCACCTTCGCCACTTCTACTCCCTGCATCCTCACCATTCCTCTATCCTCCCTCTCATTCACACACATATATTCTGTCTTAGTCCTGCTGACCTTCATTCCTCTTCTCTCTAGAGCATATCTCCACCCCTCCAGGGTCTCCTCCAAATGTTCCCTACTCTCACTACAGATCACAATGTCATCTGTAAACATCATAGTCCATGGGTCTCCTGTCTGATCTCGTCTGTCAACCTGTCCATCGCCATTTCAAATAAGAAAGGGCTCAGAGCTGATCCTTGATGTAATCCCATCTCCACCTTAAACGCATCCGTCACTCCCACTGCAGACCTCACCGCTGTCACACTACCCTCGTACATATCCTGTACCACTCTTACATACTTCTCTGACACTCCCGACTTCCTCATACAATACCACAACTCCTCTCTAGGCACCCTGTCATATGCTTTCTCTAAATCCACAAAGACACAATGCAACTCCTTCTGACCTTCTCTGTACTTCTCAATCAACACTGTCAGAGCAAACATCACATCTGTAGTGCTCTTTCCTGGCATGAAACCATACTGCTGATCACTAATCATCACCTCCCTTCTTAACCTAGCTTCCACTACTGTTTCCCATAACTTCATGCTGTGACTGATCAGTTTAATCCCTCTGTAGTTACTACAGCTCTGTACATCACCCTTATTCTTAAAAATCGGTACCAAAACACTTTTTCTCCATTCCTCAGGCATACTCTCACTTTCCAAGATTTCATTAAACAATCTAGTTAAAAACTCCACTGCCATTTCACCTAAACACCTCCATGCTTCCACATCTATGTCATCCTCTTCATAGCTATCCTTACTTCCTCCTTGCTAATCCACTGCACTTCATGATTCATTATCCGCACATCATCCAACCTTCTCTCCCTCTCATTCTCTTCATTCATCAACCCCTCAAAGTACTCTTTCCATCTGCTCAACACACTCTCTTCGCTTGTGAGTACATTTTCCTCATTGTCCTTTATCACCCTTACCTGCTGCACATCTTTACTAGCTCGGTCCCTCTGTCTAGCCAATCGGTACAGGTCCTTTTCTCCCTCCTTAGTGTCCAATCTTTTATATAACACTTCATATGCCTTATCCTTAGCCTTCGCCACCTCTCTCTTTGCCATGCACATCATCTCCTTATACTCTTGTCTACTTTCTTCAGCTCTTTGACAATCCCACTTCTTCTTCGCCAAGTATACTCACCTGTACTCCTTCATTCCACCACCAGGTCTCCTTGTCCTACTTCCTCTTTCCAGATGGTACACCAAGCACCTTTCTAGCCATCTCTCTTACTAGCTCTGCTGTAGTTACCCAGCTATTCGGTAACTCTTCACTGCCAACCAGTGCCTGTCTTAACTCTTTCCTGAACATCACCTCACAATTAACCTTTTTCAATTTCCACCATTTGATCCTTGGTGCTGCCCTCACACTCATCCTCCTCTTCTTGATCACCAATGTCATCCTACAAACCACCATCCTATGCTGCCTAACTACACTTTCCCCTGCCACCACTTTACAGTCTCCAATCACCTTCAGACTGGCCCTTCTACATAAGATATAATTCACCTGTGTGTATCTTCCTCCACTCTTGTATGTCACCCTATGCTCCTCCCTCTTGTTAAAATACATATTCATCGCAGCCATGTCCATCCTTTTCGCAAAATCCACTACCATCTGACCTTCTGCATTCCTTTGTTTAACACCTTACCTACCCATCACTTCCTCATCCCCTTTGTTCCCTTCACCAAAATGCCCATTGAAATCTGCTCCAATCACCACTCTCTCACCCTTGGGTACAGTCATCACCACTTCATCCAACTCATTCCAAAATTTTTCTTTCTCATCCATCGCACACCCAACTTGTGGAGTGTATGCACTAACAACATTCATCATTACACCATCAATTTCCACCTTCATAAACATCACTCTATCCGACACTCTTTTCACCTCCAAAACACTCTTAGCATACTGTTCCTTCAGGATAATGCCTACTCCATTTCTCCTGCCATCCACACCATGATAAAACAATTTGAAACCGCCTCTGGTACACCTAGCCTTGCTCCCCTTCAATCTGGTCTCTTGCACACACAATATACCAACCTTCCTTCGGTCCATCATATCAGCTAGCTCTCTCCCTATACCAGTCAACATTCAAAGTTCCGAGCCTCACTATCACAGTCCTAGCCTTTACCTTTGGTGTATCACTGAGACTAAAGTGCAGTGAATTAAACTTAAAAGGTGTAAGTAATATTTTACCTTTCATTTTCCTTTGTAAAGTTCACTGCAGGATCAGTTCTCTGAGTTCTTCACAGAAGAATTTTTCCAAGTTTTATAATGAAGAAAGTGGAAGAATTTGCAGTAAACTGTTTTTTGAGACTGATTTAAAACAGATTGTGTTGCCACGAAAATGCCTAGTCTTTTAATTTTCTTGCAATGCTTCATGTGTTTTACAAGAAAAATCCCAAATTTTGTCCTCCTTAGTTCTAACAGTTCTGGTACAAACTGGACCCCCACCTCCAGACACACACTTTTTTTTTTTTTTTCGAGAACTTGAAGTTTTGGAAGCTTATTTAAAAGTTGAAATGTGATGATACAATCAAGTCACTGACTGAACAGTTGGTAGTATTTTTTTTCGCTGTCAGAGGAAATTGTTGTTTTATTCCCATTTCACCAGGTTCAGAGCATAATCATCTATCAGCTGCCTTGTCTGATTGTAATACATTTTTGGTGTAGTTTTTCCTCAGTACATTTCATTTCCTATAGTAAGTTGTCAAACTGAATTTATTTACAAAGTTCAGGCTTTGCAGATCACTTGACCTAATGGAGGTAACTGCTGCAACACAACTAATTAATCTTAATGTTAATGTAAATACGCCAGCTGGAAACTGGAGTTGGGATATGAAGATAGCAGGTAGGTTTTCTTCAAATTATTTGGAAGCCTTTACAGCTGTAGTTGGGATTTGAAAATACCAGATCTTCTCTAAATTATTTGGAAGCTGTAATGTAGTACTAAGATGAAAATACAAAATAAGTTTTGTCAAGTCTGATACCAGTTCAAAAGCCTCCACAAAAAACTGTCTAACAAACCAGAGCAGTCTTCCATTACAAATACTACAGCATGGTGCATTATTATACTAATATTCCTCCTATTTCTAACCCATCTTACATCACCCACGAAATACTCATACCAGCTCGACTCCCCGTATCTCTCACAGACTTCATTTGAACAAAATGCCATATATAAGCATTATAATTAACCCACAGTTGCACAGCAGGTACAGTGTTAACATCCTCAAGAATAAATATCTAAAATATTTTCCATTAAATACCAAAAAGTAATTCAAATTACTATCAACACTCCTCGTCATGTCACAAGTGAACCTGTTTTCCTTAGTTTTGAGCTTGTTATGCTGTGTTAATGTACAGCATAACCCATGACCTACCACTATGACTTTTCCTGTTGGATAGCTATGTATCAACAAGACATACTTTCAGTAAGAGAAACATGGCTAAGAGACAGAAAAATTGTGCCTGTGTGTTTAGTGTTTATTTATTGACATTTCATTACCAGGAAAGTCTGACTGGGTAGAAGCCCATTTTCAGCAGAGGCCCAAGGAGGAAATCTCCAGATGATTACAAAACATTTTAAGAACAATACTTTTGCAATCTTCGAAAATAAAACAAAAACATCTGCAGTTTAAATAATTATAACAAATTAGATATAAAATAAAAACACTGGTTGAGTCAATGCAAAGTATACAACAATCATTTAATATTTAGATAAATTTTAGACAATTTGTAGAGAAATTAAAAGTATTATCTGTACAGACTGTATAGCCAAACAAGATGGAAATGTACTAGTAATATGCTCAGGTACCTTTAAAGTGCCAAAGCATTTACTACAAATTTCAAACTTCAGTAATTCATAAGTTGTAACAGTCTTCAAGATAAGTGCTCATAAATCTATACACACAGTAACGATTTATATTCCACCTAATTTATCCAGTGCAAACACTGTTATCTTAAAGGATATACTGTCATGAATTACAGCAAACATAAAGCAAGAATTAAGCATACTTGTTTAATTTTCCAATACTGGAAGAACCAGGCAGGGTTTGGGTGGTGTAAAAGGGCACGGCCTGCTCAACTGTCCGAGGGATGGAAGGTGGGGAAGACAGCAGACTTTTGGGAAGCACACAGAGAAGTGCAATTTCTGTGGTGGAAATTGGGATAATACCATTTCCCATGCTTGAGGGAGGAGACAAGGCTGCTTGCTGATGACCTCCTTTGCAGAAATGAGGGAAAACCTTTGCAGACAGCCTTTGTATGGCCCTGTTGGACCACAAAATCTGAGCATCTCTGAGGGAAACATAGGTGTAAAGTAATAACCCTAGATCTACCCCTAATGTCTGTCTAAATGACTGTCCCTCCAGGTCAGCCCTTGGTGTGGTTATGGGAGTGGTCGACAGGCAGCATGGTCACAAAGCATTAAAAAAGAAATAAATATTCTCTACAAAACCAAATCCTATCTCTCAAACTTTGCTAGGCTGGTAAAACTGCCTACTTTTTTACTACCTAGCCTTTTATATGCATCCTCTGTACAAATTAATGTCTGAGGAACTCCACTAGTAAACTTCAACAGAGCTGTAATACAATAGTTACATTTGCGACAGACCTTCCCAACAAAACTCACCACTGCATAGCTGTAATAACAGACCTTCCCAACAAAACTCACCACTGCATAGCTGTAATAAAATAGGTTGGCCAAAGCTTAACAAGATCAGTATATACTTACAACTTAAAGTAGCACACAGTATCGTTTATAAGCCAGAAAACTGCTCTGTTATTTCCCATCTACTCCAGTGATACTTCTCTAAAAGGATTCTTGGATTCCAAAGTCAGAACTGTGTCGTCACGATCACAATGATTCATTATGTACTAGTTATGTGGCTGAACTATGTAAAATATACTTCTCACAGTTAGACAAGCACAAACACCAAGGAATTCCTAACAAAGCTGAAGACTCATTTAATCATCTGTAGAAGCTACTCGTATACAGTTTCATGTAGATAAAGACTTGATGTCTTCCCTATCATGAATATAATTGCAATTCTTGTTGGCTGTCAGGTTGCATCATATTTATAATCGCATAATAATCTCATCTTTCCTTTTCTTAAACTTGGTAAAATAATACACCGTACCAAATCCCTGTTACTACTCTCATGTTATCCTTTATCTCTCAAATGTTCTTGATTTTTTTCTCAGAATTTTGTTCTGTCCCTCCTAATGTGGAAATTTGGGGATGGAGGGTAGTAGACTACACTTAATAATTAATAAAAATAATCAGAGATATAGAATTCTTTGCCTTCATAAAAATACATGCTAACTCACATTCTGTTATTTTTGTCAATGTTAATAATGCTAATATTTTGATATGTGTTCGTGATTGTGCGTGATTGTTTCTTGAGGTAAGAAATTGAGAGCTGTGTGCCTATATACATTACCTACATCCTTACTGCACTCTCAGTATGTCTTCCTAGTATACTCACTTCTCACTTACTCCCCCCTGCCTACACTTAATTTAAGCTCTTTGGGTCAGCTTTGTGATACTATTTGCAGTGCTTGTTATGTTTGTGTAATTGCTGTTTCTACTCGTGACAACTAATATCTGCTACAGTCATTACTTAACTCATAATGTCCCTGTCTCTTTCATGAGTTTCTCCCCCTCCACTAACTCTCCCAATCCTGTTTTTAACTAGTCTTAACCTTGAGCTGGGAATCTCCCATATCCTTCTGAATACTTTCGTCACACAGTGCTTACCAAAAAAAAGGGGGGGGTTATCTTAACTCATGTATTCCATCATGTATGCTAAATTACCTTGTAACACCTGTTTTGTAACTTTAATGTCTGTAACTGAAGTTTTAATGTTCTGTTTCTTTATTTGTTTTATGTGGAGCTTTTCTCCCTGGGCCTCTACTGAAAATGGACATATATCCAGTTAGACTAGCCCGGTCAACAAATGTAAAATAAATAAATAATAAATCAATAATATTAATTCTGTAAGACTTTCTAAATGTATGTTGATCTGTAGCTATGACAAAACTTGTATGTGCATGTATCTTTTGTACTGGAGGCTAAAGGGGCTCTGTCCAGTCAGACTATTCTGGTAAACAAGTTCAAACATTTCTACACATGCAAGTGTGTATATGTGTAATATAAGTATATTTGTGTATATAATATAAATATATTCTGCAGCAGACTATCCATATATACTTCTTCATACAGTCTCAAGTCACAGACTTCCTTGTCACTAACTCTGACCCCCCTGTGACATCCGGCTAATATCCCACCGGATTACCAACAGTAATGTGACATCCCCCACTTAAAACCCACGTCAGTAATTTAGGCGCTTCAGTCGTCACTACTGACTCCAGTGTGGGAGTGTCACGGAAAACACCAGAGCACAGAGAGCACATAAGAGTAAAGTTCCACAATTTTCCTTAAGAGTACCACAGGAACACACACCTTTTTTATTGGAACTGGACTTTATACCTCTGTCCACCCCAAATGTAATCCCTTATCATATACTTCAGAGCAATCTGTTCCAGTTTAAGACCTCTGACTCACTCACACTTAGAATAACTTTAAATCTCACACATTCAAACACTTATGGGAAGCCTGACTCAGATTTCCAGCTGTGTCCCTCCCCGATACAAATGGTAAACACTGCCACCAGAGTTATACAAGTCTACACATCTTTCAAAGGGTGATCAATTGTTAAAAATTAAATATCAAAGTAAATGATAGCTATTACCAGAAGCTGCCAGGCATTCGAGGTGGCCTGGGGGAGTATCAAACAGGAATAAGCACTTTTTAAACTCTAAAGGATACACTGATTGCCCAGCCACAGTGTTAAGTAATGAAAAAAATTTAATGATTACAAAAATGTAAATCAATAACTTTCAGTAAACACCAGAAATATAAAAGGAAACTGTAGGATAGAAGCCCATCATCTTAGAAAAACTCTATCTAAATAACTAAACTTTCCTAATGTTACTAGAGAATACTGTCCCTGATCTAATCTAAAACATAACAGCAAGGCAAAGTCAGGCTTACAGTTTTTGGTGAGTTCTTTTTCTTGGTATCTACTGCTCAGCACTGTAACTGACTGCAACTCTTCACGAACTGCTGCTAACGAACTGCTCACAACTGACTTCAGCAGTCTCGTTTATATATAGTCCAGGTTAACAGTCTCAACTGTCTTATTTTAAAAATAACAATCAGCCATTTGAAAAAGTTCTTTTTCTCGTCAGCCAACTGTTCATATAATCACGTAACAACCAGGAACATTCTAATGACATCACCTACTGATCAGATGATTCTCCACAGACAGTTTGTACTATAGAATCTCCCTCACAAACATGCACAATGAGAAGTGTATCAAAACACTGACAGAGTCTTTAAACATTTTGTATAAACAAGGAAATGCTCAACATTTGAAAAATGTATTTACATTTTCGCAATTGGACATGCTGCCATACAATACAAGTTAATCTAAGAATAAACACAAATCTCCTGCCAGACATGCTAACACAGGTGACAGTGTTTTCATTTGCTTTACATTTCTCATATGAAATTCTTCCTGCACTTAGCACTTTTTTTCCTGCCTTATAGATATTACCTCTTACACTGCATTCCAACAACTTGAAGAGTACTTCTTTACACAAGCAACCAGCAAGTGCTTTTCTACCCAAGTGCTGACTTAATATGACAACTTCCCAACCCCCCGCATCTCTCTCTTTCACACACACACACACACACACACACACACACACACACACACACACACACGCCAACATTTGAACTTCTTGCATCACTACATTTATAACATCTCGATTCCCTACTCCTGCTACATCCTGCAATGTCTATACTTCCGCCCCTCAGCCATCACTACTACATCTTAACCTTCCTCCCTCCAGTAATTTGTGCCTTCTCTGTCTTTTCACCACTATCCCACTCCCACCCTCACTTCCTCTTTTTCTGCATTCCTTATCCGCGCTACTATCATTAGTTTATTAAGACTGAAATACTAGTCCCTTTCTTTGTAGAATGCAACCTGTTCTCTATTGCATCCCGGGTTGAGCCTGAAAATGGCCCATTGGACCTTTGCTGTACCCCAGTTAACCAGTGTTAAATAAAACATGCTATCTTAATGGTTGCTGAACCTCAGAGACATGAGAATTCTCCCTTACTCCCAAAGTTCAGTAACTTTGTAGTTAGTGTTGCCTGCTGCAACACTAACCTTGTGTTAGTACGTAGTGAAGTTTGTGCTTTGATTTAAAGGCACATGATCTCTGTGCCATCAAAAGACCAACATGTGCAACAGTTCACAATACTGGCTCTTTCTGTGGCAGTTCATTCTGTTTCTAGAACATGGGTCTTAGTTTTTGGGTCACTTGTATATTATCATGATGTTCCAGAATAATAGGCTGCTTATGAAGAAACCTCAGTATTACTTTAGAAATTGTTAGGGTTAGAGATATCTTAAACTCCCTGCTGGGAATGGAATTTATTTAGTGGGTGGATAATGGAAGAAGGCTGGATTTCTTTTTTCTCATCTTTTCTGATGGTACACATTCTGTAGCATCTGGCATAGGTTAAGTTATAGTTGAAATGTGACAGAGGGTTATTTGGTAGTAGAGCTTGCCATTGAAGAATTCATGCAGCAGTTTCCTATTGCCTAACACACAGAATTTTCATATATTTAGTCAGTAGCATGTATTGTTAATTAAATTTGTTGTTGAGTTGGTACTTTATTTTAACCATATACTTTGTTCAGTTTTGTTTTTTTAAATAAAAAAAAATGGCAGCACCCTGTGTGGCAGCGGCTGCATCAACTTGTCAGGGTAAAAGTGCTTAATATTTCTTCTTTTTCATTCAAAAATACAAGAAAACCTGTTTCTGGGCTTTTAAATGACAGTACAGGAGTTTACAGTAGACATAAATTGCTGTAAATCAACCATACATCATCGCCATGCTGCTGGGCTGATGTTCTGTTGTCTGCAGAGTCTGTGGGGTCTACTACAGTCTCCAATCTCTGCAAGTTAAGGATCTTAACCCTGCATGCTGCTAAGTGCCTGAAACATGAGATGGGAGGTGCTGGAACAGGCTGGATAAGTAAGAAAAGGAAGAGATGTGAATGAACAAGAACAAGAGAATGTAGGGCTGGTACTGCTGCTAAACTAAAGGCAAACCCGCACATGCCTGCACTTCCCTCAATACTGCTTGCAAATGTGTGTTCTCTTGACAACAAGATGGACTACTTAAGGATGGAACTCTCTTCAAAGAACAAGGTGAGAGAAATGTGTTTGTTATGATTACTGAGACATGGCTACACAGCAATATCAGTGAAAATGCAGTTAATTTAGAGTGTTCCAGACTGTAACATGCAGACAGAAGCTAAGCATTGTGTGGAAAGGCTAAGGGAGGAGGAGTCTGCATTTATGTTAATAACAGATGGTGCAGAAACTGTGTGGTCATTATGTCTCACTGCTCTGAGAATCTGGAATTTCTGTCTATAAAATGTAGACTTTTTTACATTCCTAGAGAGCTAAATGAGTCTGCATAAGAGTGGTGTATATCCCACGTTGTGCTAACACAAATGAGGCATTCACAAAATTTTAACAGTCTATCTGTGACATGCAGAATAAACACCCTGAATTTGCTCATGTGATGCCTGGTGATTTTAATCAGGCTGATCTAAAGTCAGTACTCCCCCATTACTACCAGCATGTAAACTTTCCAATAAGGGGTAGGAGTACCTTGGATAAAGTGCACACCAGTATAAAGCAAACCTACAAAGCAGTGCGGCATCCACACCCTGGCAGCTCAGATCATCTTTCTATCATGCTGGTGCCTGCTTCTAAATTTGCTCTGGTCAGGGAGAAACCCACGGTGAAACAGATCAGGATTTAGCCTGAGTGAGCATTATTAGCTCTCCAGGATTGCTGGAGCATTTTCAAGGAGGCAGCCACAACAGACCAGGACTTCGATCTAGATGAATATACTGAAGCAGTAATGGCTTGCATAATAAAATGTGGTGATGTCACAGAGATCAGAAGCATCAATACAAGAGCTAACCAAAAGCTATGACTTACAAGTAAGGTTTTGATCTTCTGAAGGCACGAAATTCAGCATTCAGGACAAATGACAGGGAAGCCTTAAGCGTGGCAAGGGCAAACTTGAAGAAAGGCATAAAAGAGGCTAAGAAGGAATATGGGAGGAAAATACTAAACCACTTCAATGACATGAGGGATACTATTCGGTTACGGACTATAAAACAAGAGCTGCACAATTTGATGATTACACTGACTAACTAGAAAGGCTGAATACCTTTTCTGGAAGTTTTGAGGAGAGGAACACTACAGCCATGCAAATGTTACACACAGAGCAGTATGATGCAGTACTCAGCCTTAGCCTGATGGAAGTAAAAAGGGTGCTACAGAAAGTCAATCCCAGAAAGGTGGCCAGTCCAAATAATTTCTTGGGTAAGGTGTTAAAGAGCTGTGCAGACCAACTATGTACAGTACTCATGGATATATTTGACACCTCACTTGGCCTAGCAAAGGTCCCTTCATGTTACAAAGTAACGAATATCATCCTTCTACCCAAAAAAGCCTTACCCTCCAGCTTGTGTGACTTCAGGCTTGTTGCACTAACATCCACAATTATGAAATGTTTTGAGAAGCTAGTCAAGAAACACCTGTCTGCAGAACTGCCATCAACTTTTGATCCACTGCAGTTTGCCTACAGAGAAAACAGATCCACGGCTGATGCAATAGCGGTCACATTGCATCTTGCTCTTGAGCATCTGGAGAGCAAGGACAGCTATGTGAGAATGCTATTCATCGACTTTAGCTCAGCATTTAACACAGTTGTCCTATGCAATTGATCAATAAGCTAGTACATCTGGGCATCAGGAAACACCTCTGCAGTTGGATCCTGGACATTTTGATTGACAAGCCACAGAAACCCGATTAACTCTAGGAGCATAACACTCAACACAGGTTTTCCTCAGGTTTGCGTTTTCAGCCCCCTATTGTTAACCATCCTAACCCATGACTGCACAGCAAACATTAGTGCAAATCATATCATCAGGTTTGCTGATGACACCACAGTTGTGGGTCTCATTAGGAGAGAGGACAGGAGTGCATACAGAGAAGAGATTTACACATTGATTACCTGGTGTGCACGAAACAACCTTGACCTGAATGTAAGTAAAACAAAAGAGATCATCGTAGACTACAGGAATAGGCAAACACCTCATACACCACTCCTGATCATTGGTGAGATGGTATAAAGGGTATGCAGTACAAATTCCTCGGAGTTCATATTTCTGATGACCTCTCTTGGTCTGGGAACACGTGCCACATATAATGAAAAAAGTACACCATTGTCTCCACTTGACTCGAAAAGGCAAAACTACAATTGTCAGCACTTTCCGCCTTCTACAGAGCAGCAGTTGAAAGCATCCTAACATCCAATTTTTTGGTATGGTATGGGAGCTGTTCAGTCTCAGATAAGCAATCACTGCAGAATAGTGAAAGTTGCTGAGAGGATAACTGGCATTAGTCTGCCCATATTCCAGGATCTTTGTACATCGAGGAGCCTAAAGAGAGCCACAAAAATACTAAATGACACAACTCATCCTACAGTCTGTTTATGAGCCTGTCATCGGTTAAAAGATACCGCAGTATTCAATGCAGGGCAACTAGATTCAAAGACAGATTTTATCCGAAGATTATCAGGCTTCTTAATTCTAACATTAGGTCTGATCACTGACGGATCAGGAAGTTCACTGTATGATATTATTTTATCTGTTATTTATTAAGCCCAGCCAACCATTATAATTTGTACTACTAACCCAGGTGCAATATTTATTTTTTCTTCAGCTGCTACTGCTATGTGCTTGTTCACCCATAATGTGGCACATGGTTCATGTGCAATACTATTACTTCAACTTTGCTAGATGTGTATTTTAGTATCTTAGTATCTTAACAAGTATGCATTTCTAGGAATATATGTAGCTATATACTTGAGTGCAGACTTGATTTATAAGATGGTGGTAGTAGTATTATTATATGTTGTTTTAAATTATGTTTTTCTATGTATTATATGTTGTTTTAAATTATGTCTTTTTATGTATGTGATTTTTTTTTGTGTGTCCCATGATGAGCTGATTGTACGGAATCTTATGTAATCTTCACTTGTGTAGATCTAAATGATAATAAAGTTACTTTTGACTTAAGAGTTTTGTTGCAACTAATCCATTTATGCCAAGAGTCTTGTCTGACATTACCAATAATCAAATGAGTCAGCTAACTTCTTTTTATCCTCATCCAGAGAATCATTGTGAAGGGATTTTGCTTAATCATGTATCCTCCAGAGACCAGTATGAGCATGTATGCAAGAACCAAGGACATTAAAAAGCACAATTAGCTTATTTATTTTGTTGAGAACAAGTTGAGTGTTGCAGTAGAAAAGTTGACAATTTCCCATTGGTTAATTAATAAAAATGGAATTTCCCATGATTCAATTAAAAATTAATTTCCAGGTCATGTAAGAGCTGATTTTACCAAGGAGGACAGCTACAGCCTTCTTTAACGATTTTTCTCTGCTGGATATATGTAAATCAGCTAGCTGGTTGTCTGTTCACAGGTACCAAGACACTGCAAGCTGCATGTAAAAAGTAAAGGGAATTTTACTGCTACTACTGATGCTGTATTTCAAGGTCATAGGTAGCTACTTGACATGTATTCCAAGAGACAACTGATGAGCCTAGTTCAATTTCCCAATTGTGCAATAACACTTTATGGTTAACTGACTTGCTCAAAGTCCCACAGTAGGCAAATTGAGGCTGAGGGAATCAAACCTTGCACTTCATGAAGCAGATTCTTAACAGCTCATAAACTTAATGCTCTGCACTAAATGCCAGATTAAGGCAGCGTAGGCCTTTTCTTTCCATGATTGATTGATTAAGGCTGTAAAACACTTTAAGATCCGTCATTTTTTTTCTATAGGTAGTAGTACACCAGAACATCCAAAGTTCCTTAAGCTACAAAGGACTGTAACCAGGTCTACCTGATCATAACTCAGTTGTTGTGTTCTTGACGTGGATGTTAAGTTTCACTTCTTGAATTTCTCTTTGCTTTGCTCTTAAGGTGAATTTCTTGACATCCATGTCACAAATGCAGAACAACTTGGTTGTGATTGGAAACTGATCATAATCCTCTATATTTATTGCTACAGGGACATATATTACTGAAAAACTACTGTAAAGCAAGTAACATCACAGAGATGCATATTCACAAAGTTTAAACTCGTGCAGAAGTATATAAGATGCATGTCTTTGTAATGTGGGAGGAAACCAGAGTTTGGTAGAGAGCTGTTTAAGAGATTAAAAAGGTCACTGACTTACTTTTGTAGCATTTAGCCCATCAACAGAACAGTTCCTTTTGCACTGATTCCAAAATTATTCCTAATGTAATCCTGAGTAACTTGTGCCAAATTCTACTTAACTTTACCTGCGGTAACTGTTATTGAAGATAGATAGTGCTTTTTTTTTTAGTCAAGATAATCAATGTGTTTAACCTAAACCCGTACTTTGCAACAATTAACTGTGTATTTAATCAAGTAGGCTGAATTGTTTAAAGATGTACCTTTTATATGCACAACTCATATGATGATATCATGCACAACTCATATGATATCACTTTCCTGACTGTGCTACTCTCCAGCTACCTACTTACTAACCCCTATTTCATTTTCCTACTTATCTTGTCACCTTCCTGCTGTAACCGACCCCTTATCTTCCTTCCTGTCTACAATTCAACACTTAACGCTCATCTTTTCCCCTGTCCTAATCTATCCTGTGCCTCTATTTGTTTTAAGTCTCACTTAATTTTTCCTCTCTTTTATAATGCAGCTTGTTTGGGTCTAACTAATCCACTCCTCAGTGGCTGTTTCCCCATCTAACCATTACATTACCATGCCATTCAATTAGCCATAAGGACGGACATCCTTGGACCGATATACCAGCTACGTGGTACAAGAACTTGGTAACTCCAAGTGCTTCTCAGCATGTAGGTATTTTCATCCTGTAAATTTCCTACCTTGTACAAGTAATTGTAAAAACATTCTATGTCGTGCATGCTAGCAGCCTTACTACGGCCCTATTTCCAATCCCCCTCCCCGTTTTTACTACCCCTTTGTCCGCTCCTTAGGTCCATATTCTCTTCTACAATTTCTCGCCACTAGGTGGCAGCATACACCCTCTCTCCTTAACTTCACTGTTTAGTAACCAGACCTAGTGCTACCAGCTTTCTCTTGCAAGACTTTTGTCCTTCCTCAAATTAAGTAACCAGACCTAGTGCTACCAGCTTTCTCTTGCAAGACTTTTGTCCTTCCTTAAATTAAGTAACCAGACCTAGTGCTACCAGCTTTCTCTTGCAAGACTTTTGTCCTTCCCCAAATTATCACGCAGTTCTGTGCATTCAAGCTAACTTCAAGCACTACTCCACCCACATCTCCTTACAGCCAGTCCTAACTAACATTTCATCCCAGAGCAACCAGCCACACTACATCAGTCACCCAACCCACAAATCAGTCACACTCTCTCCATTCTATATAACAAACCCACACACAGCTTACACGTTATGCCCCCCCAACACTCACAACAAACACATCGCAAACATCTTTAGCACTTCATAACTCCGTCACCATACTACTGTTATCACTTTACTTTCTCACCTCCATTGACACCTTACCACTACCTTTCACACCCCCTCCCTGTCAAACCTCATCTATTCCTAACCCCAATTACATGTCATACTCTGCCATAGCCCCCACTCTCTTTAATACCACGTACATAGTCTACCATAGATTCAAACTAGCATCTGCACTAGCTAAAACCACCTCCACCCTACCATCTACTAGACCCCATATTAAATTCTCTAAACTCTTTTTTACATCTAGCTGCCCAACTAATCCACTCCAGAGATATACACCCCAATCCAGGTCCCACCGTCCAAAACAACAACCCACATAGCTCCATCTCTTTTACTCCAGGTCTACTTCAGAAAAGACACAGATCATCCCTTCGCCTTCTTAATATTAACACTAGGAGTATCACTACTAGGAGTATCGCTAACAAAGTTCATAACCTACATGCCACCCCTCTCCCACTATTCCCCAGACATTGTTATATTAACAGAAACCTGGCTAAAACCTAACATTAACAGTAATGAATTCACAGCACCAGGCTACAACATATTACGTAAAGACAGGCTAACTAAGAAAGGAGGAGGTGTAGCAATCCTATTCAAAAATCACCTGTCACTCGATCTAGTAGATCTAAAACTCCCTGATTTTGAAAACACATAAATAATACTTGCTAGACTTAAAATTAATCCCAATAAAAGTATAAATATCCTTGGTGGATACATTCCACCAGGAAACAATATTACAACACTAGAACACATACTATACTGTGTACCTGACTCTCTTCCACAAGAGACCATCCTTGCAGGTGATTTCAATATTGACTGGTTAACATGCTCCTCATCTAACCCAACATCACATATTAACCTACATGGGTTTACACAAATAATCACATCTCCCACTAGAACAGATAAAGTCTCTGGTAGATAATCCATATAGGACTAGACCTTCGTAAACAATCCAACCCTAATGTCCCACTCAGGCTGTCTCCCTGACAACCCAAGTGATCATTAGCCAAACTTTCTCATCCGTACTAAAACCCATCAAACCCACCAGACCGCCTTCCATCAAATCAGAGTCAAAAGAAGTTTCAACTCCTCCCTTAAAAGCTGCAACTGGGAGATTCTCAGACAGCTACCTCTCGACAAAGCAGTAATTTTTTTAACTCCACCTTCTTAAACATCCTCAACAAAATACTCCGCCACAAACCATTAGAATTAAATCTAACCATGCCCCCTGGCTTAGTAAAGAATGTAAATCACTTCTCAGGACATGAGACAAGGCCTGGATACAATTTTACAAAAATAAATCCCATGTAACAAAGCAAACTTACCTAGAATTGCATAACAAAGCCAAAACACTAGTGAAAGGGGATAAAACCAGTTGCTACCAAAATATTAAAAAACAAACACCAAAACAATCATCAAAATTTGTGGGCTGCAGTCAGTACGATACTACACCCTGGTAAATCAGCTACCCCCACTCCATCAACCCCCAGTAGCACAGAAAATGTACCAACCCAGTTTAATACCTACTTTACTAAGTCAATCATAGCCCTCGCAAACTCTCAGCCTTACAATAATAACCCTTCTCTTGTCACAAACCAAAACACCACCCAGACCCTAACCTCCCTGCAGAATTCCTTCAAATTGCAGCAGGAGTTGCCTACTCTGTATCCATTCTGATAAATAGGTCTATCACGGAGAGCCTGGTCCCCACTACTTGGAAAATCTCCCACATAATACCCCCACACAAAGGAGCTAACTCCACTGAGTTAACTAATTACTGCCCCATTGCTATCTTATCCCCCCTGTCTAAAATTTTAGAAAGAGTTATCCACACCCAACTCACAGAATACCTTAAAAGAGTAAAATTGCTTACAGATGCAGAGCACGGCTTCCACCAATCTCACAGCACCACCATAGCCCTCATGTCCTTCACTAACACAGTTGGCCACCATTGAAATAACGGACTATACGTATCTGCTATATTCCTAGACCTGTACAAAGCCTTCACTATAGTTAACCACCCAAAACTAATTAACATCCTGTCCTCCCTAACCTCTCTACCTCTTCATCTCCTGGTTCCAAAATTACATTACAGGTCATCATCAAGTACCTTTGCCAGCAACAACTATCTCCCCTCCTTCCATTTAGCATAGGAGTTCCCCCAAGGTTCCATCCTCTGAGGCCCCCTCCTTTTCTCTGTCTTTACCAGTCAACTCCATACCTCCACACCCCATGCCGTTATAGTCCAATATGCTGACAATTCCACCCTCATATGTTCAGCCTCCTCTCTTCAAACTCTTCACAGATATAATAGGAAGGTGTTTCCAATTGGCTGAAAATTGGCTCACAAACTTCCACCTCATCCTTAACCCAAACAAAACAAAGCTTCTCATCTTTCATCCAGCCAATACCCCCTCCCCACCCTTTCAGATATCTAAAAAGCAATATCATCATTACCCCCTCTACCCACACAAAACTGCTAGGTGTAGAAATAGACAGCAGTCTGAAATTCGATATACATATTGCCCAAACCATTAAAAAGGTCCATAAGAAACTCGGTCTCCTGTATAGGAATAATAGATCCGTTACCAAGAATACCAAATCCACTATTGCCCAAACTCATCTCCTTTCTACTCTCTTATATGCTTCCCCAGTACTAACCAACCTCTATAAAGCAGACATTGCCAAACTTGAATCTTGCTACAGTAAGATAGCCATATTTGCAATTGGTGCCTCATATAGACCGCATCACCGCACATCACTCACACAACTAAACTGGCTGGAACTTCCACATCTACTGCAATTTAATCAACTTACCTTCACTCACAAAATCCTCCATCACCCAGATAAAACTCCTGGTCTTCATAGCCTCCTATAACCTTATAACTCCTCTAGACATCTCCATTCTTCCAACAAATCCCTCCTACAGGTCTCCAAAGCAAACAACGCAGCTGATAAATCACTATTCTCACACTGCATTTCCAAATTGTGGAATAAACTCCCAACCTCTGTTACTACCAACTGCTGTATCCCACAATTTAAAAACTGCTCAAAACACACCATTCAAATTCTTGGCTCTGTCCGTGCAACCTTACAATGATATTCAATACTCCCTTCCTCAGTAGCTATAATCCACTCTTGTATGTCCTCCCTAGGACTTGAAACCAGGACTCGCCACTGTATTATATTCAAGCACATCTATGGCTCCAGTGTTCTGTCTTCTACTACACTCTCATTAAAACCAACAACTAATTACTATCTATGCTATTTAAGACATACTAGTTAAAGTTATACAACTATCTCTACATGTAACAGTAGTATTCACTTTCACTGTAAAGCACTGTCTGCTCATATGTTATTTGTACCACCTGCTATTGTTGTATCACTGGTTTATTCATTTGTATTATTTGTTAGTTACTTGGATTTTCTGGATTATTCATTTGTATTAATAGCTTGTCATTTGGACTTTTCATTATGTACTGCTTTATGATATTTACTATGTACTGCTCTAATATTTGTTAAGTAAATGAGGAGCTTTTCTCCGGGCCACTGCTGAAAAGGACCTGTGTCCAGTCGGGCTTTCCCTGTTAACAAATGTAAAATAAAATAAATAAATAACTCTTTGCTACAGCAGCAGATACTGCTGAAAAAACTGACATAAAGCAAGTGCAGAGTTAATGCTGCACTAATAGTTTCCCACGAAGTAGATGCTGCTGTTAAAAGTCCCAGACAGAGGACCTAAATGCAGTACATCCTTTGTTCTAATTCACATTATTACTCTCTGAGATTCCTTTACTCATCTGTTGTACCTTTGTTTACTGTTGCTACATTACTTAGTTAAGTCTGCTTTAATGAAATTACATTTTCTTTTCAGTTGCTTCACAGTTTTACTTTGGTTAAACTGTTTGTTTAAATTAGTATTTTACATTTTCTAGTAACCTGTTTTTGTTGTTACTTCTCTGTACTTTTGTTCCATGGTATTAATCTTGCATCATTGCTTCATGTACTTAATTACCTGTGTCCCTTGTCATTACTGTAATGATTCCTCACCTAGATATTAAATATGTAAATAAAAATGAAGTAAAATAATTTGAACTGTATGAAAAACAGGTGATAACCTTATTCGACTCTCGGCTGGAGTGCCTTCTGTGCGGAGTCTGCATGTCCTCCCTGTGTTTGTGCCGGTTTCTTCCGGGTGCTCCGTTTTCCTCGCACGTTACAAAGACGTGCATCTGGAGAGTTTCTCCCCGGGCCTCTGCTGAAAATTGACTTTGTTCCAAGTCGGACTTTCCCAGTAAACAAATGTTAAATAAATATGTAGAAATTTTAGCAACTGCCAAACTTGGATCTAACTCAGTATATTTAGCTATTTTCACCCAAAACGTACACTGCATCTATTTTTTTAAGATGTCTGATGAATACGAATGAGGAGTAAATTCCTTCCTTTCCAGAATGCTTTACTTTGTGAAATTACCTTTCCTGGCATACGTATACAATTCATTGTTTGTATTCATAACGTAAGCATTATAGCAATGCTAAACTAAAGTTCATGATTGTAAGTATGGAAAAGTGACATAATCATGGTACTTTAGTTACATGTATAAACACAGCTTCCAAATTTAGACATTGTTGAGTGTTTTCTGTGGAAATGTAAAGTATATGTTTTTTTCATGACCCATTAGATGTGAAACTGTCATTCCTGCATTCTTGTCTATGTATTTTTTGTAATTCAGAATACATCGCATTACTTTATGAAGTTGCATTTTGTACCAGACACTAAATATTTCATTTTTAATACTTCCTTGTTTTGCTTACCAAATATTTGCACCATTATTGTTTCAATCCATTTGCAATGTAAACCAGCATTGTGCATTGAAAAGTGATTTTGATTTCTTTAGCCACAGGCAACACTTTCTTTAATCCACACCTTTTAATACTAAGTACCTTTTGACATCTTGTCTTCTCTGTATAATAAAACTATGAAAAATAATTCTCAGCAGAGACTAAAAAATACATGCCCATAACCTAAATCAACCCTTTGTCTCAAAGCCCACATTCAGCTAGACTTGGCAGGGGTGCAGGACATTTGTGAATTTATTTGAACAAATACCATCCCAAACCAAGTCAGCAAGATAAGATTCGTAATTTATATTGCCATGAAATTACAAGTACATTTTAGCATGCCTTTAGTATGCAGTACAAAACAGCAGCCAAGAAGTTTTGTCTCTTCTCTGTACGAGTCTGTCAAGGGGCCTCTTTCTATTTGTTTTACTGCAGATTCTTGAGGTTGTTAAAGCAGTCATTTGTAACAGCTGTTGTACATTAGGACATCTGACAGAAAAGAAAGAAGGCTGAATATTTTCTGTACTTAGCCAGAACAAAAGTCACCAGCCATCTAAAAACTGGCAACTATATACTGTGTGCACTTCACTCGCACAACCACACATACACACACACACACACACACACACACACACACACACACACACACACCAGAATGTTCATGTCTACTGCATACTATGGCCATTGTGTCTAAAGTCAAGAATAAATTGTGTCACAAGCATCTCTCACCAAATTTGAGAAAACTTGATGCATTGGTTAGATTTCTGTTTGCAGCTGTGATGAACTGTATTCAAAACTAGATTTAAATCGTTAGATTGCCAGCAAGGATAAGAAGTGATACAATGCCCATTTACACTTGTCCACTCCTTTTGTTGGACTGGGACAGTATCAGCTGAAGCAGATCTCAGCCCCAAGGCTCTTACAGACCACGACAATGGGGTGCTTCAACCCCAAAAGGAGGAGAAGACAAGTCACAACCTTATAAGAAACAGTCCCAATGACTTCCCCCTTCAAATGCCAAACACTTACATATTGGCAGCTCCCTTGGGGGGAAAACTAGCATTTTTTTCAAAAAAATTGTCATATAATAACCCAAGACAAATGGGTTCTGAATATTGTGTCTCAAGGTTACAGGTTCCACTTTCACACTCTACCAAGGCCAAAAGGAATGTCAGACCTGCCACAAAATGAATGGGCAGAGGCACAAAATCAAATTACAGCCCTCATGGACATGAGAGCTATTCAAAAAGTGCCACAACAGGAATAAGGACAAGGATTTTACTCAGGACTTTTCTTGGTCCCCAGAAAGGACAAAGCCTGGAGACCCATACTGGACCTTTCTACTCTAAATACTTACCTGGATGTTCCGAAATTTAAAATGTTGACACTACAGCAACTTCTTCCCATGCTGGGCAAGAAGGCTTGGCTTGTTACGTTGGACCTCAAAGAGGCATACCTGCATGTCCCAATCAGACAAAATTGCAGAAGATGCCTCAGATTCATAGCTGGCACAATGCATTACCAATTCTCTGCACTGCCCTTTGGCTTATCTACTGCGCCCAGGGTCTTCACAAAATGCCTGGCACCAGTAATTGCATATTGCAGACAAAAAGGAATTCAAATATATCCCTACTTGGATGACTGTCTAATTCAAGCAGAGAGCAAGGACATTCTTCTAAAGCATCTGGCATTTGTAAAAAGATTGCTAATTTGCCTAGGGTACACAGTAAACGAAAATAAGTCAAAACTAGTGCCCTCACAAGAGATAATATTCCTGGGCGCCAGCTTAAATACAATGGCCAAGATGGCTTATCTCACGCCAGACAAGCAGAGACAACTGACTCAGTACTTTCAGTTGATGGCAACAAAAACCCAACTCCCTGCAAGAAACATTCTGTTGGCCTTGGGGTTCATGGCATCCTGCATGCTACTAATACCATATGCCAGATTGCATATGAGGAAATTACAATGGTACCTAAAAAGTGTTTGGACACAACACTGTCACAGTTTGGAAACAGTAATACCACTTATTCCCTGCCTACAACAGGAGTTTTGATGGTGGGCGCAGGCATGTCACCACAACAAGGGACATCCTTTCACTTTACCCACAGCCAGGCAGACACTAACAACAGATGCTTCGGATTACGCCTGGGGAGCACACATGGCAGGAAAATGTATTCAGGGCAGGTGGGCCGCAGACCAAATGCATCTTCACATCAATCAAAAAGAGATGCTAGCTGTACAAAATGCCCTAACAGCTTTCAAGGACCTTCTGCATCCAGGACAACTATTACTAAAGATGGACAAACACCACAGTTATGTGGTACATGAACAAGCAAGGGGCACTCATTCTTATCCTCTCTGCAGACAAGCCATGACTTTGTGGAACACAGCTATAAATATCAAGTTCATCTGCAAGCACAATTCCTGCCAGGAAAGAAAAACACTCTGGCAGACGACTTAAGCAGAAACATCATGGATCCTCATGAGTGGAAATTAAATCCATAAGTATTCAGCATGATAACATAAAAATGGGGGTGCCCAGACATAGATCTTTTTGCCTCCCCTCTGAACTGCCAACTACAGAAATTCTGCACAAGGACTTACCACACACAAGGATGAAAAGTGGATGCTCTCTTGTTCAGCTGGAAAACCCTAAAAGTTTATGCCTTCCCACCACTGCCTCTCCTTTCAAAGGTACTCCTAAAGGCCAAAAATTATCCTGATTGCTCCAGACTGGCCACGCCAGCACTGGTACCCAATCTTAAAGAACTTGGCTCAAGGCCCAGCATGGATTTTACCTCAAATTCCTCATCTTCTGACTCAACAAAACAATCAGATCCTGCACAGCCAGCTCAAAACCTTAAACCTGGCTGCATGGCAGATTACTTAGCCATGCAGCCAACACATCTCTCTAAAGCTGTTATGAATGTCATTTTGGAGGCCAGGAGGCCCAGCACCAGGAAATCCTATTCAGAAAAGTGGAAGAGATTCTGTGCCTGGAACTAGGCTCAAAGCTTTGACCCTCTTGTTCCAAATATTCCTCAGATATTACAATACTTAATTAATTAAGATCGACGCCTCTGCCATCTCAGCTCATTACAACACGGGTCCTCCTATTTTCTCTCATCCATTATTAAAACAGTACCTCAGAGGGGCTAAAAACATAAGACCGCCCCGGAGAGCACCAACACCATCTTGGGACCTCAACTTTGTCTTGGAAAAACTAACTTTACCTCCTTTTGAGCCAGCCAATTCAGCAGAATTAAAGTATGTGTCATGGAAAACTTCTCTGCTTCTGGCAATAACCTCAACACGAAGAGTCTCAGAGTTACAGGCACTAATGGCAGTGGAACCTTTCATCATTTTTCATCAGGACAGGGTTTCTTTAAGAACAAACCCTACATTTATGCCAAAGGTGGTATCCAGTGTGGCTCTTAACCAAACAATTCACTTGCCAACATTTTATCCAAATCCCCAGAATAAAGGGGAGATACTTCTACAATCATTGGACATACACAGGCAGTTACGCTTCTACTTGGATAAAACAAAAGCTTTCAGGAAAACTGAGCAATTGTTTGTAGCATATGCTGCAGGATCACAGGGAAAGGCTATTTCAAAGCAGACCATTTCAAAGTGGATAGGACATTGTATCCGTTTCTGCTACACACAGCATGGAAAAACTGTACCTAGCAACATTAGGCCACATTCCACCAGGGCAACAGCCACTTCAACTGCCTACCTTAGAGGAGTTACCTACCAAGGATATTTTGGAAGCTGCAACTTGGAGTTCAGTGCATACCGTTACCAAACATTACCACTTGCCTCTTTACTCTAAATACAGAGCTGGCTTTGCCACTGCAGTGCTGCAGGGCCTCATAGCCACCCCAAATCCTTTATAGACCCAGCCACTCAACCTCAGCTTTGGGATTCAGCCCAAGTGTAATGACTGCAGCTGTGAAACGCGATGAACGTAGTACAGTTGTGTACCTACTATAAATGTAGATGTTCGAGTGTATTCACTGCTGCAGTCCAGGTTACCCTCCCTCCATCCCCACTTTCTTAGCTGGGACTTATCTATACCTTTCTACCCTATACAACCTATGTGGTGTATTTGCTTGTAACTGAAAGTATTGTTTTTATTTTTTATTTATGCTTTATTAGCAATATGGATTGCCTACCTATTTGGGGGCACCTGACATCTGGGGCAAGAAAAACTGAAGAAAATGGCATAGGCTGCATCTTATATACCCCTGGCGCACTGACGTCAGGGAAGAAGCGACAGCAACCGACGCCGGACCAAGACTTTGGAACTCTGGCTGACTGCGGGACCGCCTGACAGCAGGATAACCCAAGTGTAATGACTGCAGCAGTGAATACACTCGAACATCTACATTTATGGTAGGTACAAAACTGTACTTTACTAATGGGTACTTTTACTATTTACTTCAGTACTTTGGTATTAACAAATGGCTAGAAAATGCTGAGCATATCCATTTTTCAAGGTGTGTGGTTTTGGGACATTTTATAGATGTTCATCGTGCATACAGCTGCAGTCATTACAGATGGGTTATCCTGCCGTCAGGCGGGTCCTCGGTCGGCCGATTTCCAAAGTCTAGGTCCGGCGTCGGTTGTCGTCGCTTCTTCCCTAACGTCAGTGCGGCAGGGGTATAAAAGAGGCAGCCGACGCCATTTACTTCAGTCTTTCTTGCCGCGCGGTGCCCGAAGCAGAAGCAGCTCGCAAGTGCGGTCGGCCAGCTCCTGAGATTTACGAAAGTATTTCAGAACCGAAGTCTTCTTTAAAGCTAAGTACCCGTTGAAACTTTTCTTGCCTCAGACCGATGTTAGACAAAGTTAATAATTGCATTTCTTGTGGGAAGCAAATACCTCATAAGGATTTTCATTCTTACTGTATTCCATGCCTAGGCCCAGACCACGATGTCACTAAGTTGTCAGTTTTGTGCTAGATTTAACAAGCGCGCTATTAAATGTCCGTTTGATTTTGCTCGCCATTACTTTGGCCGAAGGTTCAATTATACCATGCCGTTGGAACAACCGATGACCAGTTTTAAAAAACGCAAAGACAAAGATAAGGACAGGCATCCGAGGTCCAAAACTGATGATGAAGCCTCTTCTAGGCCAGTCGCCGGTTCTCAGTGAGGCGCTTTCGCAGCTCCTGACACCGATGAAACTATTTTACCGGTGACTTCAGAGCCACAGGCTCCTCGGTCTCCATTCCCACTGGAGATTTCTAGGCCTCTGGAAACTCAAGGTATTGGGCCTCGGGAAACTGAACCCCTCAGATGGGTCCGGAGCCGCTGAGGCCTGCCACTTCTGAGGGTGTTTTCAGACCTTCACAGCTTACCATCAAATCCTTCACCAAGTCTAAAACTGCCATTAAAGACAAAGAAACAAGTACAGGGTTCAGACCTCCTCTCAAGGCCCCCATGTCTAAAAAGCAGATGCTCAAAGTGGCCGAAGACCTAATTACTCTGATCAGGGGTTCCCATCCCCCTCCTGATAAAAGGCCTAGGCAGGATACAAACTATGATTCCTCTGACCAGGTTTCCATTTCTTCTGATTCCTCTTCAGACCAGGATTATGCCTATTACCCCCTATGAGGACTCTGATGCTGAAGAATCAATCCCTTCAGCCTCTCCTCCTGAGAATTACTTTTTTGGGGAAACTTTACATACCATGAGGGAGCATTTCCATTGGGAGAGCCAGGATTATTCAGAATCCAAGAAAAGGCTCAGAGATTTTCTTTTATTGCCGCAGCATAGGCCCCTTGCTAGATATTGTGGATGACGTGTTCTCTGAATCCAGTTTAACCCCTGATTCTTTGCCCCCAGCTCCAGTCAAGCCAGATAGGTACTACAGAGTCCCTGACTCTCACAAATTTCTTTATAAAAACCCTGCTGCTGACCCAGAAACTATTTCCCAGGGTCCCAAAGGGGTAAAGGCTTCCACTGCTAAAAATCCAGTTCCCACTGACAGGGATTCTAGAGCATTAGATAGATGGGAGAAGAAAGTTTACACTTCTGCAACTTTAGCAGTAAGGGCTTTAAATTGCCAGTTTCACATGCTTAAATAACAACAATATTTAATGTCTCTGTTAAAACAGAAAATGCTTACAAGCTCAGAAGGTCCTGACTATAAGGCAATGCAGGATTTAATGCATGCAGCTGAACAAGTGGGAAAACATACTCTGCAATGTGGTTTTGATTCATTAGAGGCTTCTTGTAGAGCCGCAGTTACAGGATTTGTGATTCGAAGGCATGCTTGGTTAAAAGAACAAGGTTTACCTGATCATGTTAAGGCAAAATTATTGGATGCTCCTTTACAGCATGATATCTTGTTTGGTGTTAAGGCAGAAGAGGTATTAAAGAAAATGGAGGATAAGGCAAAATCTATGCAGACAGTGAAGGATTTCTTACAGGTACAGCCACCTCGATTTAGCAGAAATTGGCCTTCTAAAAACTGGTCCTTTCCAGTGTCAGACAGACCACAAAGAGGCAGATACAGACGCCCAAGAGGCAGATCTCAGCCCCAAGGCTCTTACAGACCACGACAATGGGTGCTTCAACCCCAAAAGGAGGAGAAGACAAGTCACAACCTTATAAGAAACCGTCCCAATGACTTCCCCCTTCAAATGACAAACACTTACCTATTGGCAGCTCCCTTGGGGGGGGAAACTAGCACTTTTTTCAAAAAATTGTCATATAATCACCCAAGACAAATGGGTTCTGAATATTGTGTCTCAAGGTTACAGGTTCCACTTTCACACACTACCAAGGCTAAAAGGAATGTCAGACCTGCCACAAAATGAATGGGCAGAGGCACAAAATCAAATTACAGCCCTCATGGATATGAGAGCTATTCAAAAAGTGCCACAACAGGAACAAGGACAAGTATTTTACTCAGGACTTTTCTTGGTCTCCAGAAAGGACAAAGCCTGGAGACCCATACTGGACCTTTCTACTCTAAATACTTACCTGGATGTTCCGAAATTTAAAATATTGACACTACAGCAACTTCTTCCCATGCTGGGCAAGAAGGCTTGGCTTGTTACGTTGGACCTCAAAGAGGCATACCTGCATGTCCCAATCAGACAAAATTGCAGAAGATGCCTCAGACTCATAGCTGGCACAATGCATTATCAATTCTCTGCACTGCCCTTTGGCTTATCTACTGCGCCCAGGGTCTTCACAAAATGCCTGGCACCAGTAATTGCATATTGCAGACAAAAAGGAATTCAAATATATCCCTACTTGGATGACTGTCTAATTCAAGCAGAGAGCAAGGACATTCTTCTAAAGCATCTGGCATTTGTAAAAAGATTGCTAATTTGCCTAGGGTACACAGTAAACGAAAAGAAGTCAAAACTAGTGCCCTCACAAGAGATAATATTCCTGGGTTCCAGCTTAAATACAATGGCCCAGATGGCTTATCTCACGCCAGACAAGCAGAGACAACTGACTCAGTACTTTCAATTGATGGCAACAAAAACCCAACTCCTTGCAAAAAAAATTCTGTAGGCCTTGGGGTTCATGGCGTCCTGCATGCTACTAATACCATATGCCAGACAGCATATGAGGAAATT
The DNA here is from genome assembly GCF_019279795.1 of Protopterus annectens. Lineage (NCBI taxonomy): Eukaryota > Metazoa > Chordata > Ceratodontiformes > Protopteridae > Protopterus > Protopterus annectens. The sequence goes on along the minus strand of NC_056729.1, from coordinate 1,983,842,272 downwards.
ACAATGGTACCTAAAAAGTGTTTGGACGCAACACTGTCACAGTTTGGAAACAGTAATACCACTTATTCCCTGCCTACAACAGGAGTTACGATGGTGGGCACAGGCATGTCACCACAACAAGGGACAGCCTTTCACTTTACCCACAGCCAGGCAGACACTAACAACAGATGCTTCGGATTACGCCTGGGGAGCACACATGGCAGGAAAATGTATTCAGGGCAGGTGGGCCGCAGACCAAATGCATCTTCACATCAATCAAAAAGAGATGCTAGCTGTACAAAATGCCCTAACAGCTTTCAAGGACCTTCTGCATCCAGGACAACTATTACTAAAGACGGACAACACCACAGTTATGTGGTACATAAACAAGCAAGGGGGCACTCATTCCTATCCTCCCTGCAGACAAGCATGACTTTGTGGAACACAGCTATAACCTATCAAGTTCATCTGCAAGCACAATTCCTGCCAGGAAAGAAAAACACTCTGGCAGACGACTTAAGCAGAAACATCATGGATCCTCACGAGTGGAAATTAAATCCACAAGTATTCAGCATGATAACACAAAAATGGGGGTGCCCAGACATAGATCTTTTTGCCTCCCCTCTGAACTGCCAACTACAGAAATTCTGCACAAGGACTTGCCACACACAAGCATGGAAAGTGGATGCTGTCTTGTTCAGCTGGAAAACCCTAAAAGTTTATGCCTTCCCACCACTGCCTCTCCTTTCAAAGGTACTCCTAAAAGCCAGACAACAAAGGCCAAAAATGATCCTGATTGCTCCAGACTGGCCACGCCAGCACTGGTACCCAATCTTAAAGAACTTGGCTCAAGGCCCAGCATGGATTTTACCTCAAATTCCTCATCTTCTGACTCAACAAAACAATCAGATCCTGCACAGCCAGCTCAAAACCTTAAACCTGGCTGCATGGCAGATTACTTAGCCAAGCAGCCAACACATCTCTCTAAAGCTGTTATGGATGTCATTTTGGAGGCCAGGAGGCCCAGCACCAGGAAATCCTATTCAGAAAAGTGGAAGAGATTCTGCGCCTGGAACCAGGCTCAAAGCTTTGACCCTCTTGTTCCAAATATTCCTCAGATATTACAATACTTAACTGAGATGCTGGACAAAGGCCTATCCTTTTCATCCATTAAGATCGACACCTCTGCCATCTCAGCTCATTACAACACGGGTCCTCCTATTTTCTCTCATCCATTATTAAAACAGTACCTCAGAGGGGCTAAAAACATAAGACCGCCCCGGAGAGCACCAACACCAACTTGGGACCTCAACTTTGTCTTGGAAAAACTAACTTTACCTCCTTTTGAGCCAGCCAATTCAGCAGAATTAAAATATGTGTCATGGAAAACTTCTCTGCTTCTGGCAATAACCTCAACATGAAGAGTCTCAGAGTTACAGGCACTAATGGCAGTGGAACCTTTCATCATTTTTCATCAGGACAGGGTTTCTTTAAGAACAAACCCTACATTTCTGCCAAAGGTGGTATCCAGTGTGGCTCTTAACCAAACAATTCACTTGCCAACATTTTATCCAAATCCCCAGAATAAAGGGGAGATACTTCTACAATCATTGGACATACACAGGCAGTTACGCTTCTACTTGGATAAAACAAAAGCTTTCAGGAAAACTGAGCAATTGTTTGTAGCATATGCTGCAGGGTCACAGGGAAAGGCTATTTCAAAGCAGATAGGACATTGTATCCATTTCTGCTACACACAGCATGGAAAAACTGTACCTAGCAACATTAGGCCACATTCCACCAGGGCAACAGCCACTTCAACTGCCTACCTTAGAGGAGTTACCTACCAAGGATATTTTGGAAGCTGCAACTTGGAGTTCAGTGCATACCTTTACCAAACATTACCACTTGCCTCTTTACTCTAAATCCAGAGCTGGCTTTGCCACTGCAGTGCTGCAGGGCCTCATAGCCACCCCGAATCCTTTATAGACCCAGCCACCCAACCTCAGCTTTGGGATTCAGCCCAAGTGTAATGACTGCAGCAGTGAAACGCGATGAACATAGTACAGTTGTGTACCTACTATAAATGTAGATGTTCAAGTGTATTCACTGCTGCAGTCCAGGTTACCCTCCCTCCATCCCCACTTTCTTAGCTGGGACTTATCTATACCTTTCTACCCTATACAACCTATGTGGTGTATTTGCTTGTAACTGAAAGTATTGTTTTTATTTTTTATGTATGCTTTATTAGCAATATGGATTGCCTAACTATTTGGGGGCACCTGACATCTGGGGCAAGAAAAACTGAAGAAAATGGCATCGGCTGCATCTTATATACCCCTGGCGCACTGACGTCAGGGAAGAAGCGACAGCAACCGACGCCGGACCAAGACTTTGGAACTCTGGCCGACTGCGGGACCGCCTGACGGCAGGATAACCCAAGTGTAATGACTGCAGCAGTGAATACACTCGAACATCTACATTTATGGTAGGTACAAAACTGTACTTTACTAATGGGTACTTTTACTATTTACTTCAGTACTTTGGTATTAACAAATGGCTAGAAAATGCTGAGCATATCCATTTTTCAAGGTGTGTGGTTTTGGGACATTTTATAGATGTTCATCGTGCATACAGCTGCAGTCATTATAGATGGGTTATCCTGCCGTCAGGCGGGTCCTCGGTCGGCCGAATTCCAAAGTCTAGGTCCGGCGTTGTCGCTTCTTCCCTGGCGTCAGTGTGGCAGGGTATAAAAGAGGCAGCTGGCGCCATTTTCTTCAGTCTTTCTTGCCGCTGCGGTGCCCGGCAGAAGCAGTTCGCAAGTGCCGGTCGGCCAGCTCCTGAGATTTACGAAAGTATTTCAGCGAAGTCTTCTTTAAAGCTAAGTACCCGTTAGAAACTTTTCTTGCCTCAGACCGATGTCAGACAAAGTTAATAATTGCATTTCTTGTGGGAAGCAAATACCGCATAAGGATTTCCATTCTTTCTGTATACCTTGCTTAGGGCCAGACCACGACGTCTCAGCCTGCCGTTTTTGTGCTAGGTTCAACAAGCGCACTATTAAGCGCCGGGCGGAGTTCGCCCTTCATTATTTTGGCAAAAAAATTAATTATATCATGTAGTCGGATACACCGACACCAGTTTTAAGCAAAAGACGCAAAGACAAGGACCGACATCCGAGGTCTGCACCGAGTACTGAGACCACGCTTAGGCCGACTACCGGTTCTCAGCGAGGCACCTAAGCAGCCCCTGACTACCGATGAAACTATTTTACCAGTGACTTCAGTACCCGAGGTCGCAGGCTCCTCGGTCTCCATTCCCACTGCAGATACCGACGCCACTCTTGGCGGGGAAACTGAAAATTTAGTGAGGCCTGCCACTTCTGAAGGCGTCTTCAGGCCTTTCACCTTCTCTATTAAATCCTTCACTAAATCTAAAGCTGCCATGAAAACTAAACAAAAGGGTCCTCAGACCTCCTCTCAAGGCCCCATGCCTAAAAAGCAGATGCTTAAAATGGCTGAGGATTTGATAACTCTCATCAGGGGTTCTCAACCCCCCTCTGACAAAAGACCCAGATTGGAGGAAGATTACTCTTCCTTATACCAGGCTTCTATTACCTCAGACCATTCTGAGGACCAGGATTATGCCTATTCCTCTTTTGAAGACTCTGATGCTGAGGAGTCTATTCCCTCGGTCTCCCCCCCTGAGGACTACTCTTTTGGGGAAACCCTGCATACATTGAGGGAGCACTTCCACTGGGAAGGCCAAGATTACTCAGATTCCAAGAAAAGGCTCAGGGAATTTCTACTGCTCCCCCAGCATAGGCCCCTGGCTATCCCTCCTGTTTTAGATATTTTGGATGATGTGTACGCAGAAGCCAGTCTTAATCCAGATTATTTACCTCCAGCCCCTGTTAAACCAGACAGGTATTACCGGGTTCCTGATTCTCACCAGTTCCTTTATAAAAGCCATACTGCTGACCCAGAAACTATTTCACAGGGTCCCAAGGGAATAAAGGCCTCTACTGCTAAAAACCCTTTACCTTCAGAGAGATTCCAGAGCATTAGAAAGGTGGGGGAAAAAGGTGTATACATCTGCCACTTTAACCATGAGGGCATTAAACTGTCAATTTCATATGTTAAAGTACCAACAGTTTTTGTTATCTCAGCTGAAAAGCAAAATGACACAAACAGAACAACCAGATTTGAAAGAGTTGCAGGATTTGTTGCATGGAGCAGAGCAAGTGGGTAAACATACCTTGCAGTGTGGTTTTGATGCTGTAGAGGCCTCATGTAGAGCTGCTGTCACGGGGTCTGTTATACGTAGACATGCTTGGCTCAAAGAGCAAACCTTTCCAGATCATGTCAAAGCAAAGTTATTAGATGCACCACTTCAAAAAGATGTATTGTTTGGTGTTAAAGCTGAGGAGGTACTAAAGAAAATGGAGGAAAAAGCGAAATCTATGCAAACAGTGAAAGATTTCTTGCAGGTACAACCTCCACGCTTCAGCAGAAACTGGCCTTCAAAAAATTGGTCCTTTCCAGCCACGGACAGACCTCAAAGGGGCAGATACAGATGCCCAAGGGGTAGAGGACAACCTCAAGGATCTTACAGAGCTAGACAGTGGCAAGCACCAGCCCCAAGAGGTGGAGAAGATAGATCACAGTCATTTAGAAAACAGACACAATGACTTCCCCCTATGCCTGCCAAACAAAGCTTTAATGGCAGCACCTTTAGGTGGAAAACTGGCATTATTTTCAAAAACTGGCACATTGTTACAAAAGACAAATGGATTCTGGACATTATAGACAGAGGCTACAGGTTCCACTTTCACACCCTTCCAAAAATGAGAGGCTTGCCAAACTTGCCACAAAATCAAAGGGCAGAGGCACAAAGACAAATTTCCGCTCTCATGGATATGAAAGCGATTCAAGAGGTACCTGCAAAAGAGCAAGGTCAAGGTTTTTATTCCAGACTATTCCTGGTACCAAGGAAAGACAAAGATTGGAGACCCATCTTAGACCTATCCATCCTAAACACATATCTACAGGTGCCAAAATCCAAGATGCTCACTTTACAGCAGCTTCTTCCCATGCTGGGCAAGGAGTCTTGGCTGGTAACATTGGACCTCAAGGAGGCATACCTGCATGTCCCTATCAGACAAGATTGCAGAAGATACCTCAGATTTCTTGCAGGTTCAACCCATTAATAATTCTCTGCATTGCCCTTTGGCTTATCTACTGCGCCCAGAGTGTTTACGAAATGCCTGGCATCAGTAATTGCCTTCTGCAGACAACAAGGAATACAAATCTACCCATATCTGGATGACTGCCTGATCCAAGCGGACAGCAAGGACATTCTATTGCAGCATCTGGCGTTTGTAATAAAACTGTTAAACTACCTGGGATACACAGTGAACAAAAAGAAATCAAAACTAATACCTTCTCAACAGATGATTTTCCTGGGTGCCAGCTTAAATACAACCACCCAGATGGCTTACCTCACGCCAGACAAACAAGGGCAACTGTCTCAATACTTCAACAAAATGGCAACTTTCACCAGACTAACTGCAAGGAAAGTCCTGCAGGCTCTGGGATTCATGGCATCTTGCATCCTACTAATACCATATGCAAAGCTGCATATGAGGAAACTACAATGGTACCTAAAAAACTTATGGTCTCAACACAGCCACAGCTTGGAAACAATTATACCACTCATTCCATGCCTTCAAAAGGAATTTTTGTGGTGGGCTCAAGCATGCCAAAGAAACTCAGGCCTCCCTTTCTGTGTACCTCAAGCAACTCAAATC
>NC_056729.1:1983758984-1983831484 GCF_019279795.1 Protopterus annectens | reverse complement strand
TATTTTATGACTTTGTATCTCTCTGTACGCAAGAGACTATAGTCACTAGGTGTGGCAATTTCAATGATCAATGCTACTTTTGTCTTCTTTTTTTGGGTCACTATGTCCGGTTTTCTAGCATCTATCTTTTGGACTGTTGGTATTGGGTGATCCCATGTGATGTAAACTTCATCATTTTCTATGATTCTCTGTGGCTCATATTTCCAATGTTTTTCAGCCACTTCGATACCATAATGTTTGCACAATCTCCAATGTAACAATCTCGCCACATTATTATGCCTTTCAGTATACAGTTCCTCTGCCATTAGGGCATCACAGTAGGCAATAATGTGTGTAACTGTTTCCAACTCGGTTCCACAAAACCTACATGTCTGTTACTCCCACGTGGTCAATGGACTTAGTAAACCAGCGTGTACGCAGCCCACCATCTTGGGCTGCCAATATTAACCTTTCATTTCTTGATGTAAATTCACCTCTCCTTAACCATTCCTGCATTCGTTCTTGATCAACATGAGGCTCTTCCAGAAGTTTTTTATACTTGCAACTATATGTTTTTTCCGCATTTCTTGCCTTCTCATCTGATCCTTCACCTTATATTCTTTCTTTTCTTTTTTAGCACATTCAGTTGCTGCCTGTTTTTTTATCATATTATGGTTTGATTTCCATTCCTGCTTGACGTCGATATGCTTCTGCTAAATTAAGCAGAGATGTCATCTCATATTTATTCTCATCATGTTTCAAAATTTTCACCACATTTGGATCTTGTGAGGTCAGTAGATATGCGTGGAGTCCCACGATTGCAGATCTATACATATAATCAATTTCAAGGAGGCCCATCCCTCCTTCAGAACGGGGGATATATAATCTTGGTATACACTGATTTTTATAAATCATTTGGTGAGCATGAAGCATCCTTCTTGTATTGATATCCAGTCTACCCAACACTTTTTGGGGCCAGTCAATCACTCCAAAACTATAAGTTGGGACATTGATTTATAGTTTGGATCTTGTTCCTAGGTGTCAATGCTGTTTTCAGGATTAATTTAAGTCTTCTAAAGTACTCCTTACTAAGCCTTATTCTCATTTATTCATGTTTTATTGCTGATCCTTCATCAATTCCCAAGTATTTATACATACCCTCTTGCTCAAGTTCTTTTATATCACATTCTTGTCTCAAACTGATGTTTTCCTGGTGCTGCAATTTTCCTTTTTTAAAGGTTGCTTTTGCACAGTTATCAAGACCAAATGACATTCCAATATCATCTGAAAATCTTTTGACAACCTGCAGCTGTGCTTTCAGTTCCTCATCTGATGAGATATATAATTTTAAATCATCAACAAAGAGAAGATGAGAAGTCATTAGACTTTGTTGTTTTCTAGAAGCCAAATTGTAACCATGGCCCAGGCTGTTAAGTAAGCAGGTTAATGGCAATGCAGAATAACAAGGGTGACAGAGAGTCGCCCTGGAATATCCCCCTTTGAATTTTTATCCCTGGGATAATAATCTGTCCTTTATCATGGCTTAATTGCAAAGTGGTCTGCCACTGTTTCATGGTTACTGTAATGTAATTAATCAGTGCAGGGTGTATCTTATACATTTTTAAGCACTCTTTTATCCATAAATGCGGGATTCTATCAAATGCTTTTTTGTAGTCAATCCATGCCATACTAGGTTCTTCCCCTTCTTACAATTCTCCACTATAACTTTGTTTAACAACAAATGATCCTTTGTTCCATATGACTTTCTTTTATTGCCCTTTTGTCCTAATGCCATAATTGAGTTTTCTTCTAAATGTCTGTAAACTGTATCAGCGTCATTTCCCGTGTATAGTTTGTATGTTGTCGGAAGACAGGTTATTGGTCTATAATTTGTAAGGTAGCTTGCAGGTTCACTCTTAAGTAAGAGCATTGTTTTTCCTGTTTTTAGCCAGTGTGGGGTGTGTTCGGGGTGCATATATAAATAGTTCTTACTCATGGCTAAATCATCATGCAAAGAAGTCTTTTCAACAATGAGATCCCTGTGATGCTTTGTAAGCTGTCTGCGAACCATGGCTTTTGCTGTAGCAGGCAACTGAGTAAATGTCAGGAAAATCCTACTAGGACAGCTGAACTTTATTTGGGGTTAATCAGAGTCTCATTAATTGATGGCAGGTGTGTACACAAGAAGACTAAATGGCGTAATTAAGTCAAAAGGTGGTTCAACAAAGTATTAGTTTAAGGGTGTGCACACTTGTGTAACCAGCTTATTGTACGTTTTGTATTTTTTATATTTTTCCTCCTAACAGATGTTTGTTTTTCAGTTGAATTGTACAGGTTATAGGTCACACTAAAAGTGGGAAAAGTTTTTAAATTATTTATTGTGGTCTCATTTTTTTATGTCACAAAATCCTGGCATTTTAACAGGGGTGTGTACACTTTTTATATCCACTGTGTGTGTGTGTGTGTGTGTGTGTGTATATGTGTATCTATATGTATATAGATATATATATATATATATATATATATATATGTGTACACACACACACACATACGTATACTTGTGTGTTTGTGTGTGTGTATAATGTGTGGTTGTGTTTTAGCGCATTATGGAATTGTTGAGCCTTACAAGATGAGATCCCATATGTTTGACCTTGATGATTATTGAAGATCATTTTAAAATAAGTAATTTATTTGTCTATTGTTATATATAGTGAGTTAAAATGTACTATTGTTTGACACAAACGATGAGTTAATAACTGGCACAGACATCTGTGTCTGCGTAAGACTGCTCTCATGTTAACCATGAATTTACTATTTTGTGTAGCTATTTGGGCAGGTCTTGTTAAATCAAATGTTTGCATGTATGTGTGCATACATATATGTGTGTCTGTATACATTTATGTATTTGTGTGTGTGTGTCTGTGCATGCATATATAGATATATATGTATGTGTGTTTATGTATTGATTCCTAGCTGGGGATGCCTAATGCACAGAGTCTATGTGTATGCCCTTGTACATTTCGTCTGAGTGCTCCAGTTTCCTTCAACTTCCCAAATGCATGCAGGTAGGAAAATTGCTGATGCCCTTAATTGTCGGTAGTTTCACATATGTGCTTGATGAAGTGGCCTAGTCCCATTCAGGATTGCTTCTTTCCCTTACTTTTATTGCTGGAGTAGGCTCTTCCTGTTTCACAACTCTTAAGTAAGATGAAGCAGATATCAAAAAATGAAAGAAAAAATATATGTAATTTTTCATCACAGTACCGTCCCATTACAACTTTGAAGGGAGTATAAAATAACATTTGTTAACCATAGTTTGTGGAACAGAAGTGCATAAAAGAGTGAAAGTGTTTATGAAACAACAGGGCAAGCACCTTTGCTGAGATCTGTAAATAAAATGGCAAACATAATTATTAATAACATGAAGTGGTTTTAAATGTGCAGAGAGCTCTGAGATTTCGTTCAGTGTACTAGACTATTTATGACTCAGTTTCAGAACTTTCTGCTGTTTGTATCCTGATTGTCTGTCTCCTGCCTTTGATATTTTATCTCAAAAACACATCTGAAGAGTGTATGTAACTAGCAGTCTGTCTGTCTGGCACTTACGCAGTGAAGTGCTGAATGTCAAGATAAGGAATCAGAGTGAGACATGCTTCATACGTCTGACACACACACACACACACACACACACACACACACACACACACACACACACACACACAACTGGCTGCTCACTACTGCTCATTTTAGGGCTACCACAAGTTTTTAAGCTGTCACTTTACAGGGAGGTGTTTTGCTTCTGTAGAATTGCCCTCAAACCCAGTATTAACTGCTTTGTAATGCAGGCACAGAGTTCAGAGTGGCACTTTAGTTTTTTAAGTGCTCCCATAACCATCACTGTTATTTCATGTAATCTTTGCTAAATAATTTAACATGTATTTGTATATTTGTACATGAAGCCTAAAAGGTCTGAAGCTTGTCACAGTCATTAGTGTTTCTTCTCTATATGGTACAGTATTATATGTTATAATTGTTACATCTGGAGCATTTCTCCCCGGGCCTCCGCTGAAAACAGGCTCTGTGGAACCTAGTGGGTTTTTTTTCAAAAAATAAATAAATAAATAAAAATTTTTACTTTTCTGTTTGGTTATTGTACTGTTTTGTCATACAGAACACCTGAACTATTCATACATTTTAATGGTATCAGTGCTGAATGATTATTAACAAACATATCTGTAGAGGTCACATAGAGTTTTAGATCCATTGTCTTTGATAGTAGACTGTAAAAAAGTTGATGGAGTCATAATGTTTATTTTACTTGTATCTGTTAACCATGGTTGAACACTGATCCATTTTTTATGTTTGGTCCTGGGTTACAAAATAAAATAAAAAACAATCAATTTGTTAACAAGCACTGCATTTAAAAAAGATAGTCTTGTTGCCTCTTCTCCCATACCTCTCTTGGTCAGTTTACTCTTTCATTCCCCATCACCAGGGTCATAACTGGCCTACAGGCAACTTTGTCTCCCTTTGGGATTGGTTTGATGGTATGAGATTTTTGCAGTCTGAATTACTTAATCCCATTACACATCCTGTACCATGACAAGGCTTAGCTTGTAATGATCTTGTTGGTAAAAGCATGTCACTCACTTCTTTGGGTGGTATAGCCCCCTTAACATGCTCTAACCCCAAAGTCAACACTCCTTAGTGATCTCTAATGTTCTTCATGGGTACTACAGCAGGATCAAGTGCCCGGACATGCTCCCCACCCTTTTCCTCGAAGAGGGCAGGCTGGCAAAGCCACGTCACTTGTGTCTTCCTTCATACAATGTCTAGCAGGTGCCTGAAATGGGAGCAGTCTTCCAGTGATGCAAAAATGGAAAGTATATTAATCAGTGGGTAACACAAACATAGTAGTTGAGTACGTATAGGACAATATCAAACACATGTAGAAGTTGTTGCATTACTGTTACTGGAAGAAGTATATTGAACATGAAGTGTCCGATATTTAGATTGGTAATACAAAGAGAGGAGAGTGGTTTAATTCCCTTCAAGAGAAAAGGTAAAGGAAAAAATGGAGATGAATGAAGAGGGCAGTGTAGCTTGTAAGAGATGCGAGATTAAAGATGGATGACTCATATATGGCTCAGAGTTTAATAATACCTGTAATATAATTGTAATCATTTGTGTTAATTCATTGGGAGAAATTGTCCAGAAGAACTTGGAGGAATCTGAAATGCACGTTGAGAATTATCAGTTGTGAAAGTAGAGGTACTGTTATTTTTCTCTCCAAACAGTTGATGGGACCACATTTGGGTTGCTTTACCTAGTTCCAAATCCGTTTGTCTTCATGTGTTGAATATGTGGCAGTTTCTGTTCAGAGGAGTCCCACCAAGGTGGAGTATCAACAACCTTGTGAGGAAGGGTTAACAAAACTTTTTATGTTCACCCATGTAGAAAAAAGGAGGGGAAAGTCATGATATAAAGACTTACTATCCTAAGCAAATGACATTATCGTTAAGCAGTCTTAAATTCAGGTAAGCAACGTCATTTGGAAGTACATGGACAAAGAGAGAGACAGTTTGCAAACAATAGAGGAGTATGATTAAGGGGGGTATGATGGGATATATTTTCTTCACTGAGAGCGTAGTGAGTATTTGAAACAGCCTATCAGAAGTGATAGTGGATTCATCAGTGGTATGCAGATTATGAATGGAACAGAAAAGTTGTAAAGCTGTTTTAGAAAAAATTAGTTGTAAATTGAATGTTTATATTTCAGAAATTTCCGAAAATGTTTTATTTCTATATATTCTGTGTATACAGTAAAACAAATTATTGTACTTGCACTTTGCAGCATATTCTTTGTATGCATATATATTGTGTATAAATATATAAAACAAAATGGTAAAAAGGTCATACAGGCAAACTGTTCAGAAAAATTGCAAGGAAAACCCAGACAAGCTAGAGTTTCCACTGTGTAATACTTTAAACCTCCAGTAATGAAGGTCCTTGGGGTATATGCAGATGCCTCTTACGGACATACAGCATTTAAGCTACATGGCTTCTAAATTCTTTGGACTTTTTCCTTTTTAAGTCTTTGTGGGTGCATTCAGGTTAATAAAGTCAACTCCACTAGCTGTGTACATGCGTGTTTCGGCCTTTTTAGTGACCTCATCAGCACAGTACAACATAGCATAATTGGATTGTTTGGCTATACTTTAGAAACACAAGGCTTCAAATCAAGCTTGATGCCATAAGCAATAAGGTGCCTGTAAAATATCCCATATATATGCATACACAATACCAGAAATGTAGAACTTGGATAAGAGAAACTGTTACCACAAACCTCAAATGTTAGGAATCTCAAACTCTTTTGGAGCTGTATAAATAAACTACTGAAGATGGGTAAAATCTCACAACACATCAGAGCCCCTTACCTCGCAAGTCTAATTACAATACAGTCTGTAAGATGAGTGAATATTTCATCCAGGCTGCCACTATTTTATTAGATAAAAATCTGATCCTGATAACACCAAATATGACTTTTCTGTAACTCAACAAACTTTGATGCCATATCCATTTCCTCCAATGAACGGCTTCAATTTCTATCTATGTCTATTAACATGATCAAAAAATTCTTACAAAAACTAAAACCAACAACCTTTTGCTCCAGATCACCTTCCTCCAGAGTATGTCAGACAAGCAGCTGAATCAATTGTTTATCTTATTTCATTTCTTAATAATAGATCAGTTAAGGAGCAGTACATTAAAAAAAAGTTGCAAACCATCTGTCATCATAACAATCCATAAAATGGGAACATTATTGTATTTGTAGGTTCCATTCAGTAAAAATACTTTCCCCTCTATCGAAGTTTCAAGAAAAATGTATATGTAACTCATAAAATACCTAATTAACAGTAAACTAAAATCACCAATCTAGCATGGCTTTTGCCCATAGCATAGCACAAGCTGTCCTGTCCATCCTAGACTCAGTATTTACCCACTTTAATCAAAATTATTTAACTGATAATTGTACCTTTAAATCTGTTAAAAGCTGTTGATATGGCCTCCTGCACTCTGCTCTTAGACTTGTTCAACTCGTACTGGACAGCCCACTCTTAACTGGTTTAAGAGTTAACTAACTGAAAGATCACAAGCTGCCATCTAGAAAGAAAGCCACTCTTCTGTTGGTGTCCAACAAGGATCTGTCCTGTGACCATTATCATTTAATATCTTTACCAAGAGCCACAGGAGAAGTATTTTAGTATACAAATTACTATCACTAATCACAGTCTGAGAGCTCAGTCATGTCTCTCTTCATATAGTCCACTGAGGTATGTCTCAAGTCGTTCACACCAACATGGACGATGACAGAGTCAAAACAGTGCCTGTTGTTGAGTGACTTGAGTGCTTGGGTAAAGAATATAAGAGATTAAACAGCAGGGTTCAAGTACAGACACTGGAATATGATTCCAGTGTCTGTACTTGAAACCTGCTGTTTAATCTGTTATATTCTTTACCCATCCCCAGTTTTACACTTCATCTCATTAGACAGTAGTCGTACACATGTAAACTTTTAAAATATATGTATGTATTTTGTCTTTGTGCATATACCTATTCTTAGGTTGCTTTCTACCATTTCTTTCTTGAGCTTATCTGTCATACGTGGAGGTCCTTAGAAGAAGCTTTCCTAAACATCAAGACTTCCCAAACACCAACACAAGTACACTTCACATATTACATCCTCTGCAAAACATAGTACACATAATATATCACACACCAGTGTCTCACCAATAAAGCCCCTAAGATGCAACACAAAAACAAACATCTTATTCATAGGCGACTCACTTGTGAGACACACAGGTGTCCCACTCACCAGGTTTGATAAGGAGTGATAATGGTACTACATACATACTGTAGAACCATTAATTACAAGTTCAGCACAAATCTGGGCCTTACTTTTGAGGTTACGGATGTAACTAAAGAACGCCTTAGTGAAGAATGAAACCATGGTGGTACAGCGGTAACGTTGTTGCCTCACAGCAAGAGGTTCTCCTTTTCGATTCTCGGCTGGAGTGCCTTCTGTGTGGAGTCTGCATGTCCTCCCCGTGGTCGAGTGGCCTCTGAAAGACATGCGTGAATGGGCGTGCCTTTGCTGAAGGTTGGGCGTCAGGCTGGCAACTCGGCACCATAAAAATCTACTTCCAATCATTAGTGGACCAGAGTTCCGCTGTGGCGACCCCTAACCGGGAAAAGCTGAAAAGACCAACAGCAGCAACATATATACTGTAGAAAGTGTGGATATAGCAAACCTGCTGGCTGACAGGTTCATTGAAAACTTCATTTCCTTGTCCCTGCCACATATACCCCAAAGCATCCCAAACACCTGTCCCCTGCCTAGTATCTCCAAGGAGCAAGTCGTAAATGCTCTCTCTAAGGCCAAAAACACAGCTTCTATGGGACCATACAACATCTTGGGGCTGTGTTCTACATGGGTTAAAACAGGAATTAGCATCACCACTGAGCACAGTTTTCAGTCACTGCCTAAGTACTGGCTTCATCCCAGTGGAATGTAAAACAGCTATCATCATCACTTTGCACAAAGGAGATGCATCCACGGACCCTGGGAACTGTAGACCTGTTAGCCTAACCAGTCTTATCTGCAAAGCCATGGAATGAATCATCATGGACCTTATTAACAAAGATATTGGAAATCTCCAAATGCTTGACCCCACTCAGTTTGGCTTTGTCAAGGGGAGATCATGCCTTTTAAACTTGGTATACTTCTTTGACACGGTCACCAAAGTCCTAGACAAGGGCAGATCTGTGCATATGGCCTACCTAGACTTAGCCAAGGCCTTTGAAAAAAATTCCCCACTCAGGCATCATTGATAAAGTCACCAAGCTGGGTATCAACCCACATATTGTCAGGTGGGTTGAAAACTGGCTCACTGCTAGAACTCATATGGTCAAAATAGGGGACTCCACCTCCTCCAGCAGACCCATAACCAGTGTTTTTCCACAGGGATCGGTTCTGGGACCCCTACTGTTCAGAATCTACTTCTGCGAAGTACAGGCTAAAACTAAAGGACTATGGCTGACAAAGTTTGCTGATGGCTGCAAACTGAGAGCAATCATTGAAATCCCTAGTGATGTCAACATCATGCAAGAAGGTCTTACTCAGACTAATGACTGGTGCCAAAGTCATGGTCTTAAACTTAATGCAAAAAAATGCATTATCATCCCCTTTGGCAGGGGTGATGTTCCTGCAAACTACTACCACATCAATAGCAATACGCTAACCACACAGTCAGTGGTGAGAGATCTAGGTACACACTAGTTGGCAGTAACCTTAACTTCAATCACCATGTCTCCACAGTGGTAAGAAAGGCATTTTATATTGATGATCTCATAAGTAAGGGCATTGCCTCCAAAAAAAGAGGTAATAAGCCCCTTGTACTCTTCCCTCATCAGGCCAATAGTAGAGTACAGCGCTCCCTTTGGTATGTTCCTTTCCAAACACCTGCAACAGTCAGAGAGACCACAAACGTTCCTTATGAAGAAAATTCAGGGTCTTCAAGATCTGTATTATGTGGACAGACTGAAATCATTGTCACTTTACTCTGTGTCATACACACTGCTCACAGGTGACCTGTGCCTTGCATATAGAGCATTCTCTGACCCAGTTTTGATGGAAATGGTGCACATTCGCAAATCAAATGGCACACAAGTCACTCGCTCAAAGGACCTTAACCTGGTGTGTGACATCAACAGAACTTGCTGGAGAGAAAGATTTGTCTCATAGAAGTTGCCCAACCTTTGGAACAAGCTTCCTATTCATGTTAAACCAAGCCCCTCATTGGCCTTATTTAAGTGCAGTTTGGATGATTGGATGGGTAACCAGAAATTCACCCCAGGACATTCCACCTATGCTCCTCTTGGATAGGGGCAATAGGTGCTGATTTTAGTGTCTGCTTGAACAAGACACCCTTAGGAACATGAGTTGAACTTGGTTAAGCTTGTAAGGGCCCTGGGGCCATTACCCTAGTAACCTCCTATGATCCTATGTAGGGTTTTTTGTACAATTCTGACTGATTACACTGTCAGTGTCATAGTGCTGTAAATGTACTATATCCATTGTTTTCTTTTTCCTTTTACTCTTGTCCTTTTACTTTCATATTATATCTTGTATCCTTTTAATTATTATATTGTTTGTAGTTGTGTTTGCCATCTTATGTTTGGAGCATTTCTGCCTGGGACTTCATTGAAAAGGGGCATGCCACCTAGTCGGACTATCCCAGTGAATAAATAAATAATAGAAACATCACTACATTGTCAGCACTCTGTGCAGGCCCAACCCGTCCTTGTCTGTTACCCCATTCTTTACATTTGTTTTGCCCTCATTTCGTACCACAAGCAAACACAGCCTAGTGGTCCTTGTTGGAAGTGCCCAACATATAAATGGAAGTTTCTCCGCTCCTAAAAGTTCCAGTTTCACTTGGATACAAGTGAATGCCAAAACTCACTGCAAAAGATTTGAAGCGTTTATTCTTATGGAGCTTGCCCCTCAACCCCTAGTCTTGTTCTCTTTATGTGCTAACTCTAAGACTGCTGTCCATTGGAGTAAAGGGAATACACCAAGATACCCAAGTTTTGAAGTTATCATATATTATTCCCCTGATCACACTTGAAGTTTTGATTTTGTAAGAATTGCGTTTGTGGTCTTCACCTTAGTAGGCACTGTCATCAGCACTGTATACATAAACAGGGGCTCTCTTAATGGATTAATGGGATTTGTGTTTGATGGTATACTGGAGGAATTATTTCAGATGTCATTAGAAACAAAGTTTTGTGTCATCATGCACATGGGGAAGTTGACATCATAGCCTCTGTAAGCAATGGACTATTTCCTTCCTTATGATATTTCTATTACATGTAGTCAAAGGACTCTGCCAGTCAGCCTTTCTGGTCATGTTACGGTAATACTAAATACTAGCAGTGCTAATTGAACTAGCACTTCAGCTGTTTCCCGCTTCTCTTCTATTCTTGAGAATAATGGCAAGTTTTTGAATTTGTTATATAATAACTAATCTCATCACAGGGTGCATTATCAAATGGCTTATTTATAACCCACGCTGAACTAGCCCTCCCCCCCCCCCACCACCAGCAGACTTTGACTAAGTTCTAGACAGAAGGAGTTGGTATAATCTATGTCTTAGACAAAGAACAAAATATATTTTTGCCTAGGCTATATTATCTAGTCATCTCCTTTCCAAAGAGTGTAGTTTGTGTTTAATATCTCCATGAACTGGAACTTGTGAATACTTTTTTAACAGTGTTCTTTTTCAACTTATTATAGCTGTCCAAATATATGCTCTGTGTATGTATAGATTCACACTGTATGAACTGAAGCTGAATTTTTACTTATGTCATTCTCCCGTGTTAAGCTTTCTATTAACTTTATTTAACTGTAACTATATTATGTCATTGTGTAGCATTTCTCTCCAGGTCACCACCGAAAGTGACATATTATCCCAGTCAGACTTTCCCGGTAAACAAATGTCAAATAAATAAAAAATAATACATTTATTTAGGGAAAATATATGTTATTTACCATGGGTATACTAATTCCCTGCTACTTGTAAACAAACAATATGTACTTTTATTCATTCAAGCCTCATTCATTCTCAGTAAAAAGACAATTGTGCCAGAGGATTTTGAGCTGTAGAACAGCTCACCAGAGTTTTCACAAGATTTTTATGACAGCTCTTGGTAGAAGCATGTGGCTAATTGCTGGAAAGTATTCTTTTAGGCTACTTGTATATGCTAGTATTGTCTTCTTTTCAGTGTGTAAAAAGCAGCCAACGTCACAGTTTTTCCAAAGCATCTAGTATCAGGCCATTTTAAGTTAACTGAGGAGGAAGTCATCTACCAGAAACTACAGAGCCAGGAATGTGTTGGATTGCATTCACAGTATAACAACTTGTAGAGGGTAGACTCTTGAGCCTGTTACTGCTGAGGCAGGGCATCCATCTACACTCCCTGTAACCTATGTTCAGATATCAGCACTAGTGTCAAAAGATTTGTCGGGAACGGAAACAGTTCAGTGGTCAAAGGCCTGTTGTCCTTCACTGAGCAGAAAGGTGGAGCTAGCCCGAATATGTCTTGCTTCTGGCTGAAGGATTTCAGCAATTGCTGTTTGTCTGCAACTACACTGACAGAGCACCTTTAAGCAGCAGACCATTATGCAGAATTGCTCACACTGTTTTATAGCATATTGCAGATTATCCTGGGGAGAGTTGGGGTACAGTAAAAAAAAAAAAACTCCATTTGTGCTGACATGATAATGTATATGACTCTTCTGGAATTTGGCATTCTCAGCCAGGTTGTATGCCATTCTTTGCAAGAGGAGACTCTATTGAGTTTAGGTGGTGGCCTCACTGGAAGACATGGAGGCTGACTGGTAGAATACAGAGAATGGAGTGGTTAAGTCATCTAATAGTGCAGTCATAGTAGGTCATTTTTCTGATCTGACAAGTTCTGTTTTAGCCTTTTGATCGCACTTGTGCCACTTACATAGTATGAAGGAATGAACAGGAATGTCTATTTAAATCTCAGCACTTGTGACTCTGAATGCCGACACACTGAAAAAAAAAAGACCATAAATGCAGGCAAGGAGCAAGTATCAAATGTAGTTCTCCTTCATAGGTTCTTAGGTTGGGTTAAATTTGTTTCCAGTATTAGGGTGTTTGGTTCTATCTTAATATTTTCTAGTATGTTTAGAAGGTGTAGGTGAGAATCTTGGGGGGGTGGGGGGGGGTAGCAAGCAAGCTACAATTTTGCAGTCAGTCCTACCTAGTGTTAGTTTTGCATTTGGAATTTCACATTGTGTTGGCCAACTAGCCTGGTGGTGTGAATATCTTCAGATTTTGCATGCTTGTACCTGTTATGGTGGTGGTTTGTCCCTTTGAGTTTGCCTAAAAAAGGCACTATAGGGGTGGCAAGAGCCTAGCCCAGTAACTGAATACCAGGGAGGACAGGGCAGACCCATCTCTGGCAAAAAATCGTGGTCTGTCAATCATGTCATCCCAGGCAGACAGATACTGGATTCAGGGCTAGGGGATAAGCCCACCACTCCTCAAACTTATATATATTAACTCAGATCACCATACCTCAGGGAAAAGGAAATATTATGAGAAATGACCATCATTGACTTGGTATGTTTGTCTGTTTTTTTGGTCATTCAGTCTCTGTTTTTCAGAACCCTTTGAAGCAGGTTTGAACATTTTAAATGGTTACCAGTGAACAGTTAAAAGTTGCTGCAGCAGCTGGCACCTGTATGTAGCCACCTGTAGATACTTTTGTGCATTTTGTATTCTGCAGTGACCTGGCGTGCTGTGCTGTACAACAGTCTGGTACTTATAGGATATCGTGCTGGATACTTTAAGTTTGAACACTCTATGCTCAGTATACTATGACATGAGACAGTGTAGACTTTTCTTCCTGCAGTCTCTTTAGCAGTCCTTTTCCCATTGCTTTAATCACTAGATTAAGAAGCTTGTGGCTACAAGATTTGAAGATTTCTAACTTCAGATTTTTGGGTGTTAGTCTGTCTCTGCTGGTAAACTTTAGAATAAAATCCCTGTTTCTCCATGATACATCTTGTGCAAACATTTTTCATAATTCACTGAAGTACTTTCTGCATTGCCAGTGTGGAATAACATGGTAATAAAACTTTGCTGATGGTCTTTTTAGTTACATTATCATCTTGATGTTTGTTTATAGTATCAGGCCTTCATTTTATACACAGGCATAACATTGTATTTACTGGTTTTATGTCCCTCGGTTTTTGACGAAGAGCTTTAACATTGTTTGTATTAGCTAACGTGAACCTCCTGCTTGGCTAGTCTTATTTCTGTTTATTCATTAAGTTGTACTCTTTAAAGTATGTTGTTATTCCTGCTGTGTATGCAATTTTCTTTTCAATGTTTCTTGTACTTTTCACCTTGTCTGTATGAAACTGTCTCTGAAAGTAATGCACTTGTCTTTGGTGCAGAAAGCTGTTGGTTCTATTCCCACACCAGATAGATCGATTACTGGCACTGCAACGCATCATGGTGGGGAGGGTGTTGCACTCCCTGAGTATGTTGTCCTTCAGATAAGATGTTAAAGCAATGCACCATCTTCCTTGAGTTGGTGGTAGCTCAGGTGGATGTAAAAGATCTCACGGTACTCATTGAAAAGAGTTGGGGAAGTTCCCTGATTACCTGGTTAAATTTTCCCTAGTAGTATAAATATCACCTTGCGTCTCCCCTGAAAAGCAGCTACTAGCCTAGTGGGACTAACCCGCTCAACAACAGATAAATAAATAAAGGAATTAAATAATCCCAGTTCTTTTAGGAAGGGCAGTAGTTACCTGTATTTGAACCAACTGATTTTATGATGATCCATTATGTGAATGAAGGACAGCTTCAGCCAAAGGACAAGATTTTCTGAATTCAAAGTGCCTTCCTTTTAATCTAGCACCAGGAGTGCCACATATAAGGGAAACATGCTTTATTTAGTACTCTTGCTTATTTCTGCTTGAAGTTTTTGCTTTATACACTTTTATGACTTTTTTGTGTAGTCACACATTGATTTTTGCTCATATACCTCTCAACTGTGACTGACTTTGCAGAATATTCTTATGTTCCCCTCATATTTTTCCCTGTCCATCATAACATTTTCTGGTAAGTCAGTGATGATTGCAGTCAGTAAAGAATGCCAGACATTACAGTTCGTGCCTCATTGTTCAGAAGATGCTTATTGATGTAAAACCCGTTGTTCTGTTAGCTTTTAAGTGAGTTATAGTAATATTTAAAAATTGTCCTTTATTTTTGGTTTTGTCCCTGATTCTTGAGTAAAGATGTTGAGACATAAACTTGCCAGTGTTTCCACATTATCTGTGTTGGCATGTAAATTAGGAGGGATAGCCACACATCAGACTTCTAAAACCTCAAGAAAATGAAGTAATTAAGCAAGTCGATTCTAGCAGCAGAACCAATATAAAGTTTTTAACCTTGGTACTGAATGCAATCATTCTTTTTATGTGTATATCACTAGTGACAGATGACGAATCTTAGCATCACATCTTGGAAGTGTGGCTTGGAACTACAGTTGTGAATCCGAACAAAAGAACTGAATAAGTTACCCTTGGCTGTAACGTAATGTGCTTTATAAGGGATGGTCAGTGCAAAAAATCAAAAGATGCCATTGCTGAAGACAAACTGATGCCTTCATCCTCATATTACAGCAGTTCTCATCACAAAGTTTGTTGACTGTAAAATAATGTCACACAGCGTGGTAGCCCACTATCAGCCCATTCTATGGTATAACAAACTAGAAAACAGTAATAACACTTTGATGCAGAGATCTTAGTGCTGCAGAAAAGTTCAGCATATGGTGAAATACTTTTTGTCCAGTCTTTGAATGCATTTGTTCTTTAAGCATTCATGAAATCTAGCTGAGATGTTGCCAGCATTTTTGGACCTGTAACCAGGCTGTGCACCAACTTCCAAACATAGTGCTCCTCTTCCGACTCTGCTGCATGTTTCTCAATAATATGCCCTTTCAGAAAACTCACGAATGTGAGGGATAGGAAAAGCCATGAACTAGGAACAGTAATGTGTAACATAGAATAAAACCATGGTAATCACAAATCTGTCCTTTAGGTTTAAATTCAACACATCACCATGCACAAAAATACTTCTTTAAAACTATATGACATGCTGTACATGGCTTATGCCTAACTACACCTTTGGTATCTAGCAACTGATCCGTGCTTATCATACATTGCTTTTATATTTTCTTGACTTTGTTTATCTTAAGAAATTAGCTATAGCTAAAATTCCTTGTAACTGTCACTGCTTTCTTATTAAGATAGAAGCTGCCACATTTAGACTGGTATTCTCTATGTAATTATTCTCCAAATTCAGGAAATATGCAGCTTTAAGTACCTTTCTTATGTAAAACTGGTACATAAAGTTTGTCAAACACCTTTCAGTACTGTTAAGTATTTGCCAATAACTTGTTGCAAATCTCATCAGTAGTGCATATCACTAAGCCTCAGGCCCTTGGTGCCAATGGGTCAGTGCTTGTTTCTCTACAGATGCCCTTGGGTCCATTCTTGGCATTAGCAATAGTGGTCAAATCCTCCTTTTCTGGTGTTTCATCAGTGTTTTGCTATAAGCAGCCCAAGTGCTACTTCTGTCAGGTTAAGGCATCACCATACTTGCAAAAAAAGCTAACATAATTGTGGCATCACTAGGATTTATAAATGTTAGTATCTACTGTGTGTGTGTGTCTTAGAGCCATATTTACAGGCATGGTCTATATGATCTGAGAATCTATTGCTGTCAGAAGCTGTTCTTAAGTTCACCATACCGTTCCAATGTGCAAGGGTACGTAAAGTAAAAAATAATGACGCCTTTTAAAAGTAGCAAAAGAGTTGAAAGGATTAATTAATAAAAGAACAAGATGCATACAAAATATAGGCTGATGACACTGAAAGACAATCTTAAGAAATGTATTTTACTCTGCATTCTGACGTAATCGCATTTTGAACACTGCTTGTAAACTTTTCCTGCCCTAACTTGACAAGTTCATGCTGTGGAAATGACACATTCATCCAGGTAAATGTTCTGCTTTGCTGTTTAAAATTTCTACCCATTTTCTCCCTCTTAAGGTTCATGGTGGATTAATAAACTAATCTGTACATGGTTGGAGGTAATTGGTGGAACCCCCTTCCTGATTTCCTCTTCTCTTGTTGGGAGTGCTTGTTTGGATTTACAAACTGCCTATAGCCGCAGTGGTACAGCGGTAGCATTGTTGCCTCACAGCAAGAGGTTCTCCTGTTCGATTCATGGCTGGTGTGTCTTCTGTGTGGAGTCTGCATGTCCTCCTCGCGGTCGTGTGGCCTTCAAAAGACATGTGTGAATGGGCATGCCTTCGCTGAAGGTTGGGCGTTGAGCTGACAACTCGGCACCATAAAAATCTACTGCCAATCATTAGCAGACTGGTGTTCCTCTGTGGCAACACCTAACCAGGAAAAACCGAAAAGACAAACAACAACAACAACAGCTATGTTGATTGAATCCCTTTCCAGATAGAATTCATCCTTCTGACCACTCTCTTGTCTTTGTTTCTTTTCTTCCTTACTTATAGTGTGAGTGTTGTGATCCACTCTATAATCTTCCATTTCACTATCTGAGTCAGTTCAATACTCGTTGGTTGTCATTTCGTACACATACTTTGTTGTAATGTGCAGCCCTGTATTTGCACAGATATTTGTAGTTGTAGATGCATAGGTCTGTCCATTCCGTTTTCTATAGGTAGTAGCATAACTGTCTTTGTTCAGCCTTAGCAGTCATATCCGATTTGTACTTGTCGGCCATGTATGTAGCGTCAGGGGTATAACCACCTCACCGCCTTCCAGTCATTTAAAAAATCTATTCGACTCTCAAAATGCTTCCCTTATACAATTCAGAAAATGCCAGTTATAACCATAAAAAGGCTAATTTTAGAAGAACGTTATTACTATGAAAGTATGATTTGTAGATCAGTATATAGTATACAGGAATTTACACAGCTCTAAACATTGTGTGGTGTTGATCTGTAAAGTTTCTAAGAGATGCTTAGAAAAAATGTGCTCACATATGTACACTGATTATGCCTAGCTACATCCTTGTTTAGCATCCCTGATGTTTTGTCATATACCTGGTAAAAACTAGAGAAGCCAGATTTTCTTTTCCCTGTCCCTTTTAGTTGTATGAGATGAACTTAGTAAACATAAATCCCTTCTGTCTGTTTCAAGGATCATTACAGAACCACCTTCACTTCACAGTTATAGCTGAACCTGAACTAACATAAGCAAACCAGAACTAAGTTGTTATAATAAATGCACAGAAATGAAGTTGTTGACAGATCTGAATAATGTAAAATGTAGCAAAACGAATCCTCTATAATTAACTTCCTGAAAAGTTAAAAAGATAACTTTATAGTTTAAATTAGATTTAGATGTAACCTTTTGTTTGGACCAGCTTGCAGTAAAATGTTAGGATAGAATCTTTAGGGCTGTCTGATATATTTTATTAAATATTACTGTCTTATGGCTCTTGCATTTATAAAGATATGTGTATGTTTGTGTGTTTATTGTTTAGATGAAAATGCTTTTCCTGGATGAAAAAACAAATTAACCGCAGGAAGTGCAAGTCATGTTGAACCTAGTTAATTTGACTACAGTAAAACTTACATAGAGATGACAGGAAACTATCTTAACCGTATCCTGAATTACTTATAAAACGTATTAGCATTAAAAGAAAAGTCAATCAGAGAGAGACCTGGCAGGCTGAAGTACAACATGGAATGTTTTGTTTGCTAAAATTCTACGTAGCGGTATTGCGAATGCAGTCTTGCAAGATGCTGACCTTATCCTCTAAATAACAGAACTAATCAACTGTTCATGTAACTCTGTATCCGCAGTAAAAAAAAAGTAGAAGCAAAAACAAGTTAACTTTATTTGCTTTTAGTGGCATGTCCGAGACTCAGCTGCTGTTTTCATTAAAACAGAAGAACCACAGATATTTACATAAATATTTAGGAAAAAGTAAAAATTTGTAAGTAGTGCATATAGTAGGCATCTACTGTCTTGACAGGCACCTTTCTGTGCTGCAGAGCACACTAATTTTTCAATGTATTTTACAGCTCTTTAAAAAACCTGTATTTTATGTGACTCTGTTCCCAGTATGCATATATAATGTTCACTTACTTATGTTTAAAAGCTGAGGGATATGAATGTTTAGCATTTTGTTATTTAGTTATGAAAATATGTTACTTGACTCTGGTGGGATGGGTTGCCTAGTACAGTCGCACGGATTATTCAAATTCCCAAATTTATTCTTATGCATTTATGACCCATTTTGTTTGTGCATGTGTCTGTGTAATTCTGGGCAAAGCCAAAAATAATACAGGAGAACAAAGGCCAAAAATCAGGGAGAGAGTGTTGAATAGTGTTCTTATAAACTTTGAAAGTTGAAAAAATAACAGATTTTGCATCAGCATGCAAATATATAGGATGTAAAGTCTGAAACAAATTTCTGTCAATATTTAATGACATCAGTCCTTAATGATTTACCAGAAAAGTAAAAATTTTAGGAGTAACAGACCAAAAATATTAGAGAAAAATCTGAACATTCTGAGAAATTCTGGACACTTGAGAGGTATATAACATATAACAAGCTATATGTATGGATGCAATGTGTGTGTGTTTGTTTATATTTATATCTTTCTGTTAGTTATTTGCATGTGTTTATCGGGAAGGTCGACTGGGACAAAAAGTGCCCATTTTCAGTGGAGGCCAGGGAGAAAAGCTCCACAATGATGTGTACAAAACATATAGTCTGATAAAAAAACACTAGATAACAATGTGATACATACAGTTTGAATAAAAAAACAGGATAACAATTATAACTGATTGATCTGTAAAGCTAAGGTAACACTGTGATACAATTTGATAGAAATACAAATAACACATAAGCAGATTAAACTGCATAAGAGTTTTAACAAATAAAGACTGGCAAAGTACTTGTGAATCTATGTATTATATATAAGTACTGTGGCTTGCCTTATTCAGAAGTGCTGCAGACCCATCTGCAAGCCATGAACAACTTATGCAGAAGAACAGCTTAATCTGATACTTAATATAAGTAAACAAAATCTATTTTTTTTTTCATTCGTTGCGGAGTCTGTCTTTACTTGAAGATGTTTGGATTACTTTTCAGAGGTAGTAAAAATACTAATTTGTGAACATCCATGTTTACATATCCTTAAAATATGTTCATCTCATTCTGACAGCCATGTTGTACACCTGCCCATCTTTTGTCTGGTCTGTTATTTTAGTCGTTTAAGGTTGCCTTGTCTTGGTCAAGTAACAGATGTGCATGTGTCCTAAAGGAAAGGAGAAGAAACGTTGCTGAACTGAAGCCTTACTTTACACCTTCAACAGTCCATGAGAAACTATTAAAGTAGTTAAGGGATCAACACCCCTGGGGGTGTTTTAATGAGCAGTGCTTTGTTTCTTCAGCGGTCTTGCTGATTGGCAGGGTTGTATCTGTTTTAAGTGAAGAATTATGTGTTTTCCTTGTTGCCACAGCAGCAGTAGTTTGATTTGTGACTGCCTGTAACTGAGTGACAGCAAAGAGCAGGATTTTTTTTCAAAGTGGTCATCAGGCTACAAGGTGGTAGTTACTAACAACAAGAAATGTGTCTTTGCCGAAGCCTGAAGGCAGCATCATTCATCCTGAACATTACAGCCTTTGTTACTAAAAATAATTGCAAAGAATAGACGCACACAAATCTGCTGAATTCTGCTGTTGAGAAATGAGTCCATAAAGGAAGACAATCTGCCATTTCTGTCAGTAAATAACTTCATGTTATCAGTATTTTTTTACCTTATTGTCTACCTAAACAAAAATGGCTTCTGTATTCTAGCACAAGGTAAAGCACACAGGTGTACATAGATGAGTGAATGTGTTAATTACTTCTTTTACAATTATTTATGTAAAATTTTAATGTTTTCATGTTGCATTGTTGTATCTTTACAACCGTGACTACAGCTTGCCTTGCAGTTTCTAAAACTAGAGTTAAACTGAGTATCAGTCTAATTCATTTAAATATTTTTTAGCTTTTATGCATCAAGGTGAGACTGATAATTAAATTATAGTATGTAGTTAATCTGAACAGGGCACCCAGTCATTCATTATGCAAAATATCTGAGGTAACTGCTCTTGAAAGAGTGATCAGAGCTTTTGTGTGTGTGTGTGTGTGTGTATGTATGTGTGCGTGTGTGTGTGTGTATGCACATGTGCGTAGGTTTGACCTGTATTCATGTGTGAGCAGTGCATTGGATTGCCCACTAGGTGGTGGTGTCATGTAGGGATACTACTTAGCAGTAATGCATTGCTACTAAGCCACATCCTGAACCTGCATGGCTCTTCTCAGCCAGCTGATGTCTTTCAGCAATCAGCTGTGGTGTCAGCAGCTTACTGACTTACTGTCAGCAATGGCATTACTGCTGTTAGAATTGTGAAATGCAAACAAGCCTGCAGTGATTGCTGACTATGCCCAGAGTTGGATAGTTGTCAAATGGGGCCCTAGACAGGGTAATGGACCAGGGCCCCCAGCCATTCCTGCATCCCGTTATCTCTTTACCCAGTTACCATAAATACTGTTCAGAACTACCAGTGTACACACTATTTCCTTCTTTACTTTTGAAATGAAGACAGAGATATGGATTTAAATTTAAGACTTAATGTATTTATTCTTTATTTACTAGGTTAGTCTCACTTTTCAAGGGAGACCCTTTGTGGTATTTATACTACTAGGGGAAATTGGCCAGGACATCAGGGAGCTTCTGCTACTCTTTAGAGCTACTAAATGGGGCCAGCGGGCTCCTACAGCAGCAAGGAAGAGGTGACCTAAGGGAAGTAGCAGCAGCAGCATGGAGGAAGAGAGAAAAGCTATGGAGAGTTTGGAGATAGAAAGTGAGAATTTGGAGAAAATGTGTTCAGTATGGAGCTTAAGAATGTAAATAAAGATTCCTGTGTGGTGATGTTACACATGAGTAGCGTTTACCTGTCTCCATGGAGAATGAAGTAAGCAACTTGGTGTAGACAACAAAAGTGGCATCAGGAAGGCTTGCAGATGGTCTGTTAAAAATTATCGAGCAGGATGATCCGTATGACCATTCTGCTGTTTCATGGGGTGAGATAGCAGATAACATTTTGGAAGTGGTGAGGATATTAATGTGGAAAAAGAACCAAGTGATATGGCAGCAGTGAATGCAGCAGGTAAAAACTTATGCAGCAGTGACAGAAAGTAAAAGAGAAAAACAGCAACAAACTGAGAAGGTGTTTGGTTTTATGGCAGCTGATAATGCAGTAACTAAAACGTATGCAGCAGTGACAGCAGACAAAAAGGACACCAGCAATAAAACGCAAGGAAAACTGTTTTTAAAAAGAAGAGAAGACTGTGAGTCCAAGAACAAAAAAATGACATTGTAATAGACAGATATTGCATTTGGGACAATTTAGTAAGTGTTCTATGCTTTAAAAAGAAATATTGGGGCAAAAACTTTTTGTGACTTAACATTAGAAACTGATGGATAAAATTTCTGGAATGGTGTTACAAAAAGAATGATATTTATCCATGTAACAATTTGATGTTCTTTGTGATTCACTGTTGCAGTCATCACATTTGGATTATCTGCCTGCAGGTAGCCCTCAGCCGGCCTGAATACCCGAGTCTTCGGATTTCTGCGTCGGATGCTTTCGCTTCTTCCTTGACGTCAGATCATCAGGGGTATAAAACATGCAGCCGACACCATTACATCAGTCTTTCTTGCCCTGCAGTGCCCGAAGCAGAAGCAGTTCACAAGTGCCGGTCGGCCGACTCCTGAAATTTTCGTTTTTGAGTTTCAGGCCCAAAGTCTTCAAAAAAGATAAGTACCCTGTTGGGGATCCTTTTTCTTGCTTTAACCGATGTCAGTAAAAGTTAACAATTGTCTTACCTGTGGAAAGCAAATACCTCATAGAGATTTTCTTTCTTACTACATCCCCTGTTTAGGCCTTCACCAAGCATTACCACATGCCTATCATTTCTAAATCCAGAGCTGGATTTGCTACTGCAGTCTTGCAGGGATTAATAGCTGACCCTAATGCTCTTTAACTTTCTCCTCCCTTCCTTAGCTTTGGGAATCAACCCAAATGTGATGACTACAACAGTGAAACACAAAGAACATAGTACAGTTGTGTACACTTATCATAAATGTAGATGTTAGAGTGTATTAACTGTTGCAGTCCTGGTTACCCTCCCTCCAGCCCCCTGACTTCTCGTGGCTCTACCTTTCCTTCTTGTTGGTATATTTATTTTTTCTTGTGCATTTGCTTTTTGATGGGGGTTTACCATACCTTTTAATTGCTTCCTATTGTAGGGGCACCTGACATCTGGGGCAAGAAAAACTGATGTAATGGCGTCGGCTGCATGTTTTATACCCCTGACGACCTGACGTCAAGAAAGAAGCGACAGCATGCGACGTAGAAATCCGAAGACTCTAGTTTTCGGGCCAGCTGAGGCCTACCTGCAGGCAGATAACCCAAATGCGATGACTGCAACAGTGAATACACTCGAACATCTACATTTATGGTAAGTGTACACAACTGTACTTTTTCTATTAGTATATTAAATGTTGAGAAAAGTTAATTAGCAGTTTAGAACTGATGAACTGGAATAAGAAAATGTTAAAAAAATGATTGCAGGCTCTGTGTGAAACTGTTGATAATATTGTGAAAGTTAGAGATAAGAGAAACTTATGGAATGGAGGTTGGAGGTTGGAAGTTGTTTAGAAATGTGAAGAAGAAAAAAACATGATGAAATACTTGCCAATTGTTATTTTTGTGTTGGTCTTAAAGGAACATTAAATGTTTCTTTTCTGGGGACTCTTCTCATTTAATTAATGATTCTGATAGGGTACAATGCAACCAGTGTAGGGATAGAGCACAATACAGCAAGAATGTGTGTGCCTGAATGTAGATTGTGTTAAAAAAGGGACACTTTTGGGTGACTTGTCAAAAACAAACGAAAAAGAAGGGAAAAAAACATGAAGAAGTGCATGAAGAAGCTGCTGAAGAGGGTGAAGTAGGTAAAGAAGGAACTGGAGAAGAAGAACTTACTGAAGTGAAAAATGAGGATTGAAAGTACATGCAGGAAAAGAGGTCAGGAGAAGGGTTTCATACTAATAGTTTTTTTAATTGTAGCCAGTGAAAAATCTCATTCTGATAATCAAGTATTATTTGTACATAAACTCAGAAAAAATGTTCAGCTGGGGAAAGAGTAAAAATAGAAAATGAAAATTTAAAAATATTTCCCCTAAACTTAAAAAGAAAGAAAAGCAACAGTTTAGAGTATTTTCAGCAAATGTGAATAGTATTAACAGTGTAAGACGGAAAGGGATACTGGAATGGTGTGATGAATATGATGCGGATGTTATTCTGTTAAAGGATGTAAGATTTCTGCCAAGTGAAGAACGGCTGCAGAGAAATTATGTGGTGGAAATATAATATGGAATTTAGGAAGTGATCTTTGTTCTGTAAAAAAAAGTGACAATGTTAGATGCAGTGTTGGTAAGGATAGGAAGATTATAGGTTCATAGGTTCACACTAGGCTATCTGCCCAAGGGCATTTATAAGCCTAGCCTAGAGTTTTGTTTGTTTCTTTTCCCCTTTATTTTTTTTAAAAAAAAACCCATTATTTGTTTTGCTGTGCTCTGTTGCAAAATGACACTGAGTATCCCTGGGGGGTATCTTCGATTCTCCATCCATTGGTCAATTTCTCTCTCTTGAACAAGGCAGTGGAGTGCTCTGCCTTCACATGTACAGGATTTTGTTCCACAGCATAGGGAGTCTCTGGGTGATGAATTTTCCCTTCCAGCCGCTTCCTATTATAAACCAAGGAGGAGTTTAAGTCTCCCTTTATAGTTCCTTTCTGGGGATCTAGATTTTTGAAGCATGTTCATCAATTCTGCATTTAATTCCTGAAGGTCAGGTATCAGGTCACCCTCTGAGCAATCGTAGAAGCTGATAATGAGCTGCAGTTCTTGTAGTTCGCAGCATATCAGCATATTTAGAGCATATTTTATATTTTGAGACCCTTTATTTTGGTGAGGAACTTTTGGGGGGTTCCTGCTGCAGGTCATTGGTCAGATGAGTGATGAGTATATAATCAATCAATCATTGGTCTGATCTGATGTGAGTACAGACCTCGATGACTAGGCCTTGATCTAGATTCTGAATCCCTTCTTGTAATGGTGGGCAATGTAGAAGGTCTTCAACTACTCCCTGTGCGTAGCGAAGGTGTCAAGTGAGGTTACTGTCAACTCCTTCTCAGATCCCTGATCACTTCTTCTGTGCTCAGTGGGCTGTATATATTGCAGCTAGTAA
This sequence comes from Protopterus annectens, assembly GCF_019279795.1. Taxonomy (NCBI): domain Eukaryota; kingdom Metazoa; phylum Chordata; order Ceratodontiformes; family Protopteridae; genus Protopterus; species Protopterus annectens. The sequence continues at coordinate 1,983,806,474 of NC_056729.1, read as the reverse complement.
CTCTTGTTTTTCCTGAAGGGTATTTTTCGAACATTGTTTGGCCCTTTTCTTAGCGTTCTGTTTTGGCACGTTTTGAGATATGATGCCTCTTTTTTTGTCATCTGTGTTTTTTGTCATTGTATCTGTGTGTTAGTTTGCTTGTCAAGTGTGAAGTTGCAGTCAACAGTGAGTGGGTGCAGTCAGAAATTCTGTGCTTGCTTGAAAAGGAAAGGCTTTGACCCTGACATGAAGCCCACACTCTGACCGCCAGCCACCACAGCTTTGACCTTGTTTTGCCTGTGACTGGCCAGATACTCTGGTTTAGTGGCCAGTTGAGTTTTTTCAATGATTTGTGATGATCTTGTGATGTATGAGTGTTCATCGATAAGCTGATGAGTTTTTTCAATGATACCTGAGTGGGTATTGTGTGAAAGCCTTTCAAGCCCAGTAGGCTGTGGCCTGCCTGGGACAAAATTCAATGGGTTGATGTTTAGTGGAAAAGGCTTCAAAAAAGTCCAAAAGTGAGGTTGGATCCAAAGTCTGCAAGTGCTGCCAAAATCTGCAAGTGCCCAAGTTATGATGTACCCCAGGGTAATAGCAGGCATTATGATCCTCTGGGACATCAGCTGCCAGGGGCAGCATTCTTGGGTACGGGGGACGGTCGGGACCAGTCGGTGGACCAGCAGCCTTTGTGTGCGGGTTTAATTCCTCGCTCGCGCTAGGCTAGACACAGCCGGGACACGTGATCCTGAGGTGAGGCTAAGATTAAACAGCTGTGAGAGGTGGGCGGGATAACCATTAGAGATGGTTTGGGAGCACACCCTCTGGCATACCTATCTCCCAGGGATGTGCTGTGTTTTTTCTCTTTGGGGCAGTATCTCACCTGGGCATTAGAGATGTTTGAGGGGTCTGGCATCATGTTGAACTAATTCTGAGCATTGGGGGGAGTTGTTTCCAGGTTTCTTGAACATATTCTAAGAAGGCCCAGATTGTATCAGAGTTTTTAATTTTTTTTTCCTCAAATAGCTAAAGGATCCTTCATGGTTGTCTTTTTTGAGTTTATAAATTTCTCTCAAAATTTGCCTGGTGATTGGATTTTTCTCTATCTTTATTTTTTTCTCTTATAATGTAGAGCTTTTTTTTTTTTGGTTTTAGTTAGTTTTTTTTTAGTTTTGGTAGGCTTGTTCTTTGTTTTTTTGGGATTGCTTGATATCTTGTAGTAGCCTTGCCTTTGGTTTAGCTTTTTTTAAGTGATTTGTTGCTTGCTTAATTGTGTTTTCCGCCGCTCGGTGTTTTGTTTAGGTTTAGAAGTCCTTTTTAGAAGTGCAGTGTTTTTTGAGTTCCCTTGTAAGTGGTCGCTGGAGAAGTAATTCAGACGTGTGAAGTTATCCAGCCTGATTAGGGTGAGGAGAAGTTCTCAGATGTGGGGTATGAAGCTTTTGCTTGAGTTGTGATTCCATGTTGTGTGATGATGTCTTTTTATGGATGAGATCACTCAGTGAGGGGCGGTGACTGTTGAACATTGTGCAGTGAGGGCTAAGTTCGATGAGGAACACTATGTATCGATGTTGAGGGCTGTGAGGATGGCAGTAGCTTTTATTATGTGTGGGGATGGTTTGAAGTTGTTCCATGGCATTTACAGTTATCTCTCCAGTGTTTGAGGCCCAGTTAGTTGAAGGGGCAGTGTGATGAGTCCCAGTGATGATTTTTTTAGTTCCATATGATCAGTTCCTGAGGTCCATGGGTTATTTTTTGTTTGGAGAGTCTCCGGCTATGTCGTATGTCTGTTTATTACGAGAGGAGGTGGGTGTGTCTGATGAGCATGGGACAGTCTCTCCTTTTGCCTATGTTTATTGGACCTTAATGGGGAACCGATGATATGATTATCTGTTGTGGATGTGAAGTGGAGAGAACATGATTGTAGAATTACAGGATTATATGCATATGTAACTAGCAAGGAGAGAGAGAATCTGTTTATCAAATTTTAGACTGTGGTAGGTAACATGAAAGTTATAATTGCAGGGGAATATGTAAAAAAAAAAAAAAGTACAGGAAGCGATAAAATGTGGTAAGTCAAGTATGTGGAACAAAAGTCAATGGACTTATAGAAAGAGGAGCACTTGGATCTGAAACTGTTTTGTATTATAAGAAGGTCTGGGGGTAGCAAATCTTGATACAGTTGTGACATTATTTTCAAACCATTTAGCATTACGGATGGAGGTGAGGGAAATGGGAGTATATTAAAATAGGAAAAAGAAATAAAAAGAATAAACAAGAAATGAAGTTGGAAAGTAGGAAGTGTTGCAGTTATGGAATGATCATGTAACCATGAAGGCCTTTTACAGAAACTGGTCTGAATGATGGATTCAATTTAAAAAAGAAGTATAAAAAGTATTTTTTCAGTGTCAGAATGTTATAAGAAAGGAAGAGAAAGTGAAGTAAGGGAAAATGTATGGAATGTATTGGACAGAGTAGAGAATAATAAAAGTATTATGATATAGAAAAAAAATATATAAAAGAAATCTAGAAAAAGTTAAGGCATTAATGTTTAGGCAGAAATATCATTTACAAGGGAGAAGGGAGGCGATATATGCATATTTGCGTAAAACAGTAAAGGAGGATTTTTGTGTGACGGGAAATGAAAACTGTAAAAGGAGAGGTAAAATGAAGACAAGATGAAATTATGAACATTGTAGTTCATCATGTGGACGATATGTATAAGAGTAAAGGAAAAGAAGTAAGAGAGCATGGAAAGTAAAAAAAAAATCCAGAACAAGTTAAGGAAAATTTTGAAAAAAGAAATTACTTAGTATACCGGATGAAGTACTTAGGAATGTAAACGTTGATTCATTATCAGGCCCAGATGGTATAGGATATAGAATGTGCAAGAAATTAGTGAATTGGCAAAGAGAGTATTTTGTAACTATACTGAATGAATGGTTGAAGGACGGGTTTGTTTATGAAGAGTTACATAGTGGGGTTTTAAATTTTATATGCAAGACGGATAAGAAGAATGAAATAAAAAATTAGAGATCCGTTACACTAAATAACACAGATTATAACATTTTTATGAGAATAATACAGGAGAAAATGGAAGGAAGGAGGAGCAATATTATGGAAGAAAGTATGTATGGTGTAAAAGGGAAGGGATGTCAAGAATTGTTATTGGTTGTGAATGATACTAGTAAAATGGAGGAGGTGAAATTTGTGGGAGGTGATATTAGCAAGGCATTTGATACAGCAGGCACTATGCTTTGTGGGATATAATGGAGTAGCATGGAATAGGTAATACAACTGGGAGAGTGTATGTGTTCAGTATATCAAAATAGTAGAGTGAGCGTGTTAGTAAATGGATGGCTGATTAAAGAAATATGTATGAAGTTTGGTATAAGACAGAGATGTCCCATAAGTGCAGTATTAATTGCATGGTAATGAATGCAACAGTGAGTGAAATGACATAAAATGAAAGATGCTAAATATGTGATGCAAAAGGAGGTGGTGGTTCCAGTAGTTTTGACATATGCAGACAATATAGTTGTAGTTGCTAAGAATAAAATCTGGATGAGGGAAGTATTGGTTTGTCTGAATGGATGTTTAAAGGAAATGGGAATGACCTTGAGTAAAGATAAAAGTAAGGGTTTGGGTGATGTGATGAAAATTGGGGGGTATATTTTTCAATGAATAATGTATCTTTGCTAGGGGTAAAAGTTGGGAAACTGATGTAGTTATGATGCAATGGGAGGGTTTGAGAAAAGGAATGAAAAAAAATATGTCTTCTTTGGAAGATGTATAGATTAGCATTCAGGAAAAAAGTTTTATATTTTGAATTTTGTATTAATGGGAAAATAGCATTTATGTCAGATGTTTATATGATCCCACAAAAATATGAAAAGAAAATTCTGCAGTTTATGTTTTCTTTCATGTGATGGTCAAAATTAAACCCAGTGAAAAGATGTGCGGTTATATATGAGTGAAGATGAAGAGAGACTGGGGTAACTAAATCTAGTTGTTTATTTGACATCTTTAGATTTGTAGAGTATTAAAGTTGGTAAAGGAAGAGAATGAGAAATTAGTGGCGAGAATGTGTAAATATAAGTAGTAAATAAGTAGAAAATGTTCTAGAAGATGATGAGAATAAGAAAAATATGTAAATGAATGCATTAAAAATTATCAAGAATAATACTAACATGAAAAATAAAAATGGATGGTATAGAGAAAGATAGAAGGATGCAATGTGAAACAATATTTTTATGTAAATCCATGGGAAATTTACCAGAAGAAGTGATAAAAGCCATTAAAGTCAGGAAAAAGTGGTGTACCAAGATAGTAGAGTAATATAATAATGGTAATTAATAAGTTACAAGTAAAGGGAAATATTCTGTATAAAAAACACTGAAGTACATAGTTTGAGCTTGACCAAGTTAATTAACTAAACTACCCTTTCTAACAACACCCCCACACATAGACACACGCACATATGAATCGTACCTGCACTCTGTAAGTGCTTGCTTTGCTGCCGTGGATTTACAATCCACTTCAGAAGTCAGGTCAAGTCTCCCGCTCTTTATGGAAGGAAGGCTCTACTTTGGAAATGAAACACTGCACATTTCTCTGCATGCATCCTCTTCCAAAGCTGCTTTACATGTCATCCAGAAAGGGGAAATGTGAGTGTGGGAGGCAAATCCCCCAGAAAGATTGACATAACAAGTGTCTTTTCTTTCTAGATGCAGATCACGATCATACTAAGTGTGCTGTTTGTCAGGCTTTTGTACCCTAGACCCTGCGCAGCTGTTTGTCATCCCATTATGTTTGTCTTGAGAACCAGTTTCTGAAGTTACTTGCTGAGGAAACCATGGCTTCTAAATCTGTCCACCCGGATGGTCATCTGCCTCTTAAGATTGAAGTTTTGGAAAGTTGAGGTTTTGGGATGCATGGCTAAGTTTAAAAAGGCCCTTGTGGTTGTTAGCCTAGTAAACACCTATGAACCTATAAAATGATACATTTTTCTGATGTCCAGCCTCTGCCTGATGTCTTCATCAGGTCAAATATAGAACCTGAAGACCATCCTGTTCCAAAGCCAGCTCACTTCTTTCATGAGCCAGTTGGAGGCAAACACAGAGTTGGTGTATTTCACGTCAGCCAAGGTTGAACATATATCTGCTACAGAGAAGGGGATCCACAGCTGATTATTTCAGAAGGGTATAGGGGGAGTCCCCAGATATTTGTTCAGTGCTCTGAAGGGCTGAGGTTCCTTTGAAGAAAAAGCTCAAGTCCAAGCAGGACTTCTGGTATGATGCAAACTTGAGAAGCCACTTTTAACAACTCTCTGTCTCAAATATGAAATAGTTTCAGCTAAATTTACATCCCCCTTTACTGGAACATAAAGGAATTTTAAAAATGAATTAGAATAATAATGTCTTCTCATGAAGAGGATGGGGCAGAGAAAGAATTTGGAAAAAAGATTGCAGCACAAAGTTTTTGTGAACAAAAATCTTGCAGAGTATATTTGGAAAACAGACAAGACGATGGAAGAAATCGATGGAGTATTAAGTCAGCAACTGGATGAGTTTGAGAGACTGAAAATACAGGGAGGAGAGCATGCAGCAAAACTAGCAGAGATTGAAACACTACAGGTAGAAATTAAAGAAAAGATATATGAACTGCGAGATATTCTCTTTCCTCAACCTACTAGAGGGGATAGAGAGCAGGGGGTGTAAAGATTTCATGGTGAAACTATTGCCTAAGTGGACTGGGGTGCCTCCAGGGGAAATTTTGGTTGACTGAGCACAATGGATCTTCGGGCAGCATCCCCAGACTAACAAATTCCCAAGGCCAATAATAATAATAAATCAGATTATCCAGATAAAGGAAGAACTGCTGACAATGCTTCGGAAAAAGGGGGAGTCAGTTATGAAGACCATCAAATGTTTGTCGATAAGGACTACATAGTAGGAGCACAGCTAAAATGAGCCAAGTTCGTCTCAGTGTTTAAGAGATGCAAAGTGCAAAACTTGGAGTTTAGATTAAACTGCTTTGCAATATTAAAGATTTTCTTTCACACAGGCATGAAGTCCTTTATTAACCCAGAAAGGGCATGGGAGGAGTTCAAAGACTTGAAGCAATTCCACACTCTATCTGCAACCCTAGACAGCAGCCTTAAGTGGGAAGCGGGAGGAAACATGAAACTTGATAAGACAAAGGAGTGTTGGACCGTGAAACTTTTCTCCTTATTTGGGAAAAGAATGTTGAATAAACAACAAGAGTTAGAAAGACACTTAAGGAAAATTAGAGAAACTCTTCAGGTGACTCCAAAGGGCACAAATATTCAAACTCCAAACAGTCTGGACACAGACTAAAACCATTTGTTATTATAAGATGTGAGACTAGGCTTGTTGTTTGTCTTTTCGGCTTTTCCCAGCTAGGGGTCACCACAGTGGAACTCCAGTCCGCTAATGATTGGCAGTAGATTTTTATGGTGCCGAGTTGCCAGCCCAGCGCCCAACCTTCAGCGAAGGCACGCCCATTCACACATGTCTTTCAAACGCCACTCGACCGCGGGGAGGACATGCAGGCTCCACACAGAAGGCACTCCAGCCAAGAATCAAACAGGAGAATCTCTTGCTGTGAGGCAACAGTGCTACCACTGCACCACCACAGGACATTTGGAACCTCACAGTGAGGGACTAAGGAATATTGGGAACTGTGTAGCCACGGTGAGCAGATAGAACTGACATGTTCATGGGAGGGTGGAATAATAAATGGCTAAATAAAACAAAACTATTTACAGTGGGACATAACTGGTATTAATGTTATAAAGCTAAACAAGGACTTCATACTGTTAAAGTGCATCTATATCACATTATCGGACGATGACAAGAGCGAATGCTCTTTCATCGAACCGATAATGTCAAAATCACAAAAACATGAACACATGGAACAGCGAGTGCTCTCCACACCCTCCTACTTAAATATATCAACTCCAACATTGCACCATAGTTGAGGAAATGGCAAAGTCCCGAAGATGGCCCACTGATTTTTTTCCCTGATAAAAAAAGATTGATGGTTCGTGACTTCACTATTTTCTCCTTTCCACATTATTGGATCGATGAAAGAGCGTTCGCTCTTTTCATCGTTCGATAAGACAGTTTAGACCTGTTTAAAATATAAGACTTGAATGTTTAATGTATTAACATAGTACTTGATAAAGAGCATTTGCCTAAATGTGTCATTTGCATAAATAGGATATCGATGAGTAACTGGCTGGTTGTAGTACTATATGTTTTGGCTCATGCATGAGATTTTCAGAGGAAGACTGTCAAGGATGAACATTGGAATGGTCTGGTGTACTGTATATTGTTAAATGTAGAGTGCCAGTTAAATGGGGAAACTACGCTCATCACAGACAGGGAGACAAAAGGAGTGGGGAGCAGGGAGACAAATGTAGTTGGTTGGATACTCTCAGATTAGCATGACATCAAGGGCTCAGGATGCAGTATTAAGGAAGATACATTTTTTGTATATAGTTAAAGACATACACATGTTAAGGGTTTTACTAAAATGTTTTTGGGTTCAAAATACAGATCTCACTTTTACTAAAAGGAAAAAGTATAAGATATTTCACACACAACAGGACTACATTAAATGTAGCGATTCACCACGACAGTTGTCTAGAAGAATATGTAAAAGTGGCTTGGCTATTACTTGTTAAGGGATACTATGTTGAGAATAGTGTCATGGAATGTAAACAGCCTGCTAGACAAAAACAAGACAAGTGAAATGTTAAGCTACATTATGAGGGAAAGGATTGAAATAGCAGTGCTGCTGGAAACGGACCTAAACAAAACAGAACACGGTGAGATAATAAAAGTAAGTTTGAGCAGGAAATTGTGTCAATGCAATAGGAGGAACAGAGAGCTTTGCTGTTGACAAGGAGAGATTTGACCCTACAGATAGAAGAGGAGCTTGTAGACCAACAAGGGAGATATGTATTGGTAAGAAGATAGTGCAAAGGTTCTAGAATCATGACAGGTAGCTACTACATACCAACAAAAAATGTGCAAAAGAGAAAAACAGATTATAGCTGAAACAGTAGAATACAGGCAGGGTCTAGGAATTCTAGGAGGGGACTGGAACTTAGTATATAGGGAAGATGAAGATAAAGGACCTAGACTTCAAATAATGACACCGGAAGGAAAAGTTCTCCAATGTCTTGACAAATGTTATGGGTTAGTAGACACTGGGGAGATGAGGAAGGAGGCTAAAAGCTGTACATGTAGGTCCTGGCATTGTAGGATAAAGTCCAACTGGATAAAGTTTATATAACTAAAGAGCACACACCCATGATAGAAGGGGTTTTGCATGCATCCTATCTTGTTTTCCAACCATACACCAGTGGTTGTGGAACTTAAAATCCCCAACCAAGGGACTTATGCTAGACATTGGAGGCTTTGCAACAAGCTAGATTCATAGATTCATAGATTAGTACTAAGCTAACTGCTCTTGCAAGCCATTTTCCTGCACCTTGTGTTTGTAACTCAAACACCTTAACCATTAGGCCACCCTCCCAATCCCTTCTTACTCCCTGAGTATTAAGCATCTGGAACAGGAAATTAAACAACATGGAGCAGGGGAGTGACTGAAAAAAAACAACAAAATATAATAGAAAGGTTGGACACTACTAAAGAAAAGTTGAAGAAGGTAGTGCAAGGGATTGAGAGGAGGGGAGTAGAAGGATAACAGAGATGTAGAAAGGACTAGAGTGGATATGTTAAAGAGGTTTCAATAAGAGGACATGTCAGTTACAGAGGGAGAATTATCAGAGTTAAGAGAACTTGAGGATAATGGCTGAAGTATCAGGAAGAGGTACAACAAAACAGGTGGTAACCAGGGTGTTCTGCTTTGCTGACTCACCTAAACTGCAAAGGTTCCTGGCATGTAGATTACACCAGCAAAGGAGGGGGGGGGGGCATTTTTAAAAGTAGACAGGAGAAAACAGGGGAAATTGTTAAGGAACCTGAAGAAACAAGTAAGCCATTAGGGAATTTTGCATGAAACTTTATAAGGCAGACAAAAAAGGAAGTAAATGGAAAAATAAAATGAATCTGTTCATGGAAGGAATAGACTTGCCAAAGAGGAAAAATGGCTAAAGAGCTAGTCAAACCAATAAGTATCTTAGAAATAGATGAGCAATTAAAAATACAGAATCAGGAGAAAACACTAGGTTGAGACGTATGCCCATTAGAGTTATGGAAGAAGTGTAAATCATTAGCGGTTTGTAGTTGGTATCACATATTCTATGAAATGCTAAAAACTAATAAATCCCAGAGTCATGAGAAAAGCAGTGATTAACAGCCTTGCAGAAAGAAGGAAAAGACCTGTGTAACCCAGAATCATATAGGCCAATCTCTATTTTAGATCATGATCCATTATTTCAGGGTGAGTGTAGTACTACTAAAGTTAATGCAATTAGACCAATGCAGCTTCATAAGAGGAAGGCAGACATTTGAGAACCTGCTAAAAATGCACATGATTAATTTGGAGGTAGAGACAAGAAATAAACCGTTGGTATTACTCTGATGAGATGCTGAGAAAGCTGTTGATTGGGTGGACTGGGATTACTTATGGGAAATAATGAGTTTCCCCATAGACCTTATAAATCTAATGTGTAAAATTATGAGAGGGGGTGGCAGTTGTAAAAACTAACGCAGCTACTCAGAAGGCATGCTCGACTATAGAAGCCTAAATAGTGCACAATTGCTGTTAAACGCCCCCCAAAAAACAAATGATTACTTTTCTCCATGAAACCACCAGATGTACCATTCAGGATCTTTTCTCTAGATAATACATACATTGAAATTGTGAACACAGCAAAATTATTAGGTATAACAATCGATGATAAGCTCACCTTTGAACTGCATATTCTTAACACAATAAAAAAAACTCATTTCAAACTAGGGAAACTTTACTGTCACAAACTCTGTCTAGACACCCACACCAAAATTAAGTTGGACACTACCCTGCTCTTCCCTTCCCTACTATATGGGAGTGCCATTTTTACTAACCTTCACTCATCCCTTAGCAATAGACTGCAATCCTGCTATTATAAAATAGCTAAACTCGCCTCAGGTAAGCCTAGCCGTTCTCACCATTGCCACTCAGTCTCAGAATTGAACTGGCTTGAATTTTCCAACTATCTCAATTACAGTCAACTAACACTAGCACATTAACTTATTTTTAAACTCGGCTCCTGCCCAGTACTCTGCTCCATCCTGCATACATATGCTCCAAGAATTCTCAGATCCTCCAACAAAATGCTTTTAAACATAACCAAAGCTAACAAAAGAGCTGGACAAAGCCTATACTCCCTTAGCATTGCTAAACTTTGGAATTCCCTACCCTTCCACATAACTCAAATTGATTGTTTGAAAAACTTTAAATCAGCATTAAAAAGCCGCTATCTAGAAAACCCTTATTGCACCTGTAAAATTAACAAACCACCTTAAACTTGTTTCTTTATTTAACTAATGGGAGATGTCATATGGCAAACTAGATATCTGAATGGTAGATAAATTCCTGTATAACTCACAAGTGTAAACCTAGAAATCTACTGCAATATGTCTCTGGATTTATTTAGGTAACTTCTGTTTTACACTGCACTGTGCAAAATATGTTCTTTTTAACTCAAAGGTTGAATTGTTCTGTATCGTATGTAATCTTTATTGTACTATCTTTGTTAAATTTGTAATTATTTCTGGAGCCTTTTCTCCCCAGGCCTCCAGTGAAAATGGGTTACTGACCCAGTGGAGTTTCCCGGTCAGCAAATGCCAATAAGTAAATAAATAAAAGATGAACTAAATAAATGGAGATTGATTGTGATAAGGAAAAAATTCAGCCTGTAAAAATGTTTATAGTGTTTTTAATTTTAAAAATGGCACAGACATTTATGCATCAACCAGGAGAAAATTTTGGGGCAGCCAAATATAGAACAGAGGTAGAACATACTCATATATAGAGAGGGAAGCAAGATAGGATAAGGAGATAGGAGCTCACTTTGCCCCCAGAGAAAGTGGGTCTAACATTCCCAAATTTATAGGATTATTTTGAGGCTGCTCAACTTAGGTTGGTCTGTCTTATACAAAATGTGTATTATTGGGTAAATTGAAAAAGAATGTTGTTAGGCAAGGCACAGTATAGCAATATAAGTAAGAAACTATACTTGTGGGTGCAGGCAGTATTACATCTCTCTGTCCCTCCCCTTCCCCTTTTTGGTTTCTGTTTTCTTACTGTCTGGCTCAGAAGTCCTTCTTTCTCACCTTTCTGGCTGTACATACCCTTTCTTTTGATCCTCTTGGTTCGCTTGGTTTCCCTGGGGCAATTCAGTTTTGAGGATTAGGCACCCATATGTCATTGTGTATCTTATATCCTGGGACATAAGATATACATCTGATGTACGGCACCTGGAAGGTCTTAAGGCTTTAGCATGCTGACTGTATATATGGTTAATCTCAGTAGGGTATACCTTCAGTAAGAAATACTGTAACTGCGAATAGTAGTATGTCTAATGTTAAGTTAAATTCTTACACAACTGTACTTTATTTGATAGAAGGTAACTGCTTTTTTTGTAGCCCAATGTAATTGACAGATAGTATGCACCATTTTGGAATACAGTGTCAGACAGACACCTGTATAATCTGATGAGCCACTGCTGTAGTGACTGTCACACACAATTGTACTTATGTTAGACTTGCGATCAGTACCCATAATTGAGTGTGTCAAATGCTGATGAGGGATTCACCAGTACTAGAATGATTCTGCATATGCTTTTGTAGGAGCTGATTTTTTTTTTTGTCATGAGCATATTAAAAGTATGTCGGTCATGCGTCCAGGTGTAGTAGCACTTTCTCCACCTATGCCGCCCAGTGAATTTGAGTTGTTAGGAGAAAGAATATTTAAATGTATACCCATCCAGTGGAAAGGTAGAGCCTATTAGTAGATACTGACAGATTTCCCAGGATGCATAGAACCTGGGGACAGTATGTCACTAGACATCTGAGCATAATACAGAAAATTATGAAAACCAAGTTTAAATGTTAAAATCTTGGGATAGGCTGTTAGTGCAGAGTTTCAGTTCTGTCCCCCAAAAACGCATGCATGCACGCACATGCGCACACACTCACTAAAACCTAACCCGCATATTATGCACACCATGCACCCATGGTGTGCATTTATAGGAATGGGTGAACACATACCAGGCTATTTGTCTTTTGATAACACTGCAGCCAAAAGTTCCTTTAACGCCTTAATAATTAAAAATCAAATTAAGGAAGTATTTTACAAGATACTATAAAAGTGGTTTTTGGCAAAGCAAACATCAGTAGCATTCTGGTCACTTACAGTACCACATTGCTGTGGTGCAGGTAAGAACTGCAAAGGAACTCTTCAAAGTCATGAAAAATGTATGATTAAGAGCACATCTGCATCTCGTCATTTCAAGCACTCTTTGAGAATGACATTTTAGACTTCTTTCTTGTTAAGCAGCCAGTTCAAATCCTTATTAGAATATTTTGTAGTAGAACAGTCATGATTAGCCGCAGTTCAAAAAACATGTTGTGCTGAAATGATACTAAACTTGATTAATGGCATGTATGTAGAGCCAAACAGGTCTTGCATAACGAAGTGTAAAGTATGCCATAATTTTTTAAAACAAACAAGATTTTATTGCTACAGATGCAGGCACTCGAGGACAGTTAACAGTTCTGTGCAGTTCTTGACATCAGGCTTAACTGTAAGGGCACTGCAGCATTTTAAGGCTACCCACTGTGCTTCTGCAGGCCGTAGTTTATTTTTAGGTGATTTCAAATGCCTACTAGTATTTGTTGTTGCAGGATGTCATTGCCACTCTCCTTATCTTACATGCTGTGCACATTCTTCTTCAAGAAAGGTTATTTTACCTTGCTGCCTAACAGAATTCCTCTTCAGATGCTATAGAAGTACTGTGTTAACTCAGTGGTTATTTATCCAGCTACTTGAAATTTGATTAATTGGTGTACATTTTGGCCAGATAGACTTGGTGCAACATTTCCAACCTTATGCTGTAGGTTTGTAATAATTCTTGGTGTGCTGTTTTCATAGGATCATATGAGTTACATGGCAAGTAAGTTGTGAGACCATTTGCCCCTTGCCTATACACACCATCTTACGTACCTCTCACTTCTAGAATGTTAAAGCCAGTCAGGCCGGGGATCAATTTCCCCATCTAGTCATCAGGGTTCATTTTGAAGGATGCAAGGGAATGATTCTGAAATGATGTGTTACTCGTATAGAATACACAGGTGTTTCTCAGTGCCTTATACAGTTAGGTTCATAGGTAGTTTCTAGACATGCAGTCCAGAAGACCACTGAGGAGCCTATTCCAGTTTCCCTGTTGCTCCATTGGTTAAGCGACTCATTCACTCCTTATTTATTTATTTATTTATTTATTTATTTGAATTTGCTGACAGAGGTAGAGCACTGATCCCAATGGACCTCTTTTAGTCTCAGCTCAGGAGTACAAAAACAGTAGATACATGTCAGTATGGGCAGACTGAAAACCAACGACAGTGGGTACCTGACATTATAAACAGTGTGCATAGCAATGTTTAGTCATGTAGGAAGACCTGCAATGTGCAGTAAATGCATAAAGGAAGAAGTGCTGTAAGCATTGTCCACAGCTGAAGGATTTAATTAGCATGTGATGAGATATCATAGCATAATGTGGAGAGAGAATTAAATGTAGGAAGAAGTTAGGTTATGTGACCAGAGAGGAAACACTTGCATGTACCTCAGAATTTGAGATGGTCTTTTAGTTTTTAATGCAGTTTTGGGTAGGAAACATGATCTTTAAGATAGCGGGGTAGAGATTCACACAGTTTGACAGAAAAGCATGGTTGGTGCATGACTGCACAGGAGTGTAGGTTTTTGGATGGGATTTAGGAGAGGACCTAAGTGTTTGAGAGTTCTCAAGTTATGTGATGGATCATCCCTAAAACCTTTGGAGGCTAGGGGGATGGGGGAGTGAAGGTCTCATTAAATTTCTGAGACAGTTAGAAAGTCTGCATGTTGTTTAACAGGAATCCAGATATATTTTTCAGTAGAGTTGCAGCTGTACTCATTTCTAGGGGCAATAGCAATGAACTTGCATATGGAATTTGATATGATTTGGATAGTGGCAGCATTATTTTTAGAGGTTGAAACAGTCAGAGGGAGACCGTATTCTAACTGAACAAGTAAGTTGTCTTTACCTATGGTATTTTTACTGGCTGCAGAAGGAGATGGGGATATTCTGTTAGCCAAAATAAGACATTTGATTTTTTTGTGTGTTTAAATAGTGCAGGTGGAGGTAGAAGTTTAGAAAAGGGTCCGACCAAATCCCTAGACACTTAAAAGCAGTGATATTTTCTGATGTGGTACTAACATGAGTGAGGATGTCAACAGGCCTGGAAATGGAAACAATTTTTTTTTACCTTGTTGGCGTAGTGGTTAGGGTATTTGTTTGACAAATATAAGGTAAAGGGTTGGATTCTCACCTTTGAGGGGAAATTGGCTAGGCTTAAAGTGGCCCACAAGGGCATCTAGCCTATTACATAGCTATAAACTATAAACATTGTTTTTTCTTTTTTAATGAGTTAAGTAACAAATGTTTACCACTGATCCTTTGAATAAGATAGTGAAAGTCTGCAGTTCAAGTTCAAGAGAGGAGTAGTGGCTGGAGTGAAATAAGACCATGTTGTTGGCGTAAAGCCATTGAAGAAGGTGGGGTAAGTCAACTGGGTGTTTATTAATCTAGGTGGAGAATAGGAACATAGCAGGAGTCGATCAGGAGTTTTGAGGGTGACGTTAAGGAGGTGAACTGAACTGAGATGTGGTGCTTAGATGGTTCTTGAACAACGTTAAGAGTGTCTTTGGCTGATGTCTTTTAATGTGATGTTGTCCAGGAGTATTTTGTTATCAGCAACATCAAAAGGTTGATAAATATGGCCCCAGTAATAAGTCCTTTGTCCATTACAAGAAGAATATTGTCAGTCAGCGTCCAAAGAGCTGTGGATGTACTCTACACAGATCAGAATTCATGTGTTTGAGAAAGAAGGTGATATTGACTGATGTACTGAGTGATCTGCAAATATTTTTTTCAGCATTTTCCTAGGGTAGGCATAATAGAGATGGGTCAGAAATCTGATAGATTGTAAGGACTGGAATTTTTAGGGTAGAGGTTTTATAATAGCATTTTTCTAGATGTTAGACTTAATGTTTAGTGTACTGCACCAGTTGTAGATGTTCTGTAGTGGAGTTAAGATGTAGTCCCTGCAGTGATAAACCAAGGTTCAAGACTGTTTGTGCCAGGGTGGTTAACATATTTTGTGTCTTCAAGCAGTGGAAGGATGTCTCCAAATGTGATAGAAATGAAGGAGAAAGGAGGGATGTATGGTGGGCAGGTAGGGGTAGGGTAAGTAGTGCGGCTTTGGTTCAATTTGGGGTGGGGAAGTTGCTAACGTGAAAATAAGAAAGGGGATGTTTAAAGTTGAGAGAAGATTAAAGACCTGCTAGGATGGTTATTTGATGCTGAAAGACCTTTGGCATCTTTACAGATGTTTTTGGGAGATGTTATTTCTGTTGTTTGATAAGACTTCAGAAGATGTTTTTTTATGTTGCTGTATTGCTTCATAGATTCATAGATATTCTAAGGCCACTGAGTTATGTGGCCATTCATGCCTTGCCAGAGCCCTTCCTCAGGCCACACCACCTTCCTGTTGGAGGGTCTTTATTCCATAGGTTTGGAAGATGCTGGGTTACAAAACTGCTCAGCTACCATGTTTTATTTATCTGCTGGTGAAGATTTAGGTCCCTGGGTGTAGTATTGGGGAGATATTGGATTTGTGAATAAACAGGAGGTCCAGGATAATGAGGTCTGTAATGGTGCAATAAGTAAGATGGAGATCTCCTCAAAAGTCTATAAGAAACTGAATAAAGGGTTAGAGCTTCCAGCCTCCCTTGGCAGCTCAGGGACTTTAGACCAGTGATATTTTATGGTTAGGAATATTTGGCAAACTTTCAGCTGATGCCATAGTTCTGCCGATCTCCATTCTGGTAAATAGGTGTATAGCAGAATAATATGTCCCAAAATTATGGAAAATTTTATCACCCCCTACATAAAGGAGGAACATCAGAATTAAACAATTATAGGCCCATAGCCATCCTTTCCCGCTTTATCAAAATTCTGGAAAAATGTATCCACACTTGATTACTACAATACCTGTTATCTGACAACCTTATCTCTCCCTCCCAACATGGTTTCAAACTGAAATACAGCATCACCACAGCCCTAATTCATTTCTTTAACACTATCAACCAGCTGATAAATTCAAACCAGCAAGCAGCATCAATCTTCCTAGACATGTCAAAAGCGTTCTACACTGTCTCCCATCAGAAACTCCTTAGTACTCTTGCCTCGCTAAACCTATTAAAGACTTCCCTCTTCTGGTTCCTAAGCTATCTTTCTGACAGACAACAAGCAGTATGGTGGAAATCCAAACTCTCAACACTTCTGCCTGTCTCAGTTGGAGTCCCCCAAGGTTCCATACTAGGACCCTTTCTTTTCACCATCTTCTCCAATGATCTAGCCTAATCCACAACACACGCTAAAGTGGTTCAGTATGTGAACGAGTCAACTTTAATCTGCCCAGCAGATACTTTAGCAGACCTCCAAATAGTAGCCCATTAAGGTTTTAATGATATAGAAACATATCAAAGTAAATCACAACTAATCCTCAACCCCAAAAAAACACAGTTAATGCTATTTACCAGTAGCAAACATTCACTGACCACACTTCCTTTCACCATTCTCTCAGCAAACAACACAGTCATCCAACCAGTTGAGCATACAAAACTCCTTGGCGTGTCAATCAACAACAAACTCAAATTTGACCAACACATATCTATCACAATTAAGAAAGTTCACATCATACTTGGCTCACTGTACAGAAGCAAGCTATTCCTCACTGACAATACCAGACTAGCCATATCCAGAACCTTCCTCCTCTCTATGCTCCTATATGCTTTTCCCCCTTTTTTTTTTACCAACTTAAAAAAAAATCAGACGTAACCAAATTGGAAACTTGCTACAACAAAATAGCCTACTTCCCAGCCAACCTTCCCCACTAAACCCACCATTGTATTGCTCTACATAAATTAAATTGGCTCGAGCTACCTAACCTTCTCCATCTCTACCAACTTAAATTCACGCACAATATCATCTTCCATCCTGACAGTTGCCCATCCCTCAAGGAACTTGCTCCCTACTCATGCCCAAGTCTAAGATCTGCAGACAGAAACTTTCTCACAGTAAACAAAAATAACAAAACTCATGGTAAAGCCCTATTCTCAAATCAAATAGCCAAATTATGGAACTCTGTACCCCAAACACTCCAAAACACACCTGAATTTACCATTTTCAAACAGCTACTTGAACATCTATCCAACAACTGGCATTGCTCCTGCGTCAAATCTGACTGACAAGATATCTAACTCTCTCAACACCCTCTCCACTCTTTACCTCATTTTCTCCCTCTCCTCAGTGTTTATTACTACTCAGAAAAAAAAAAAAAAAAAAAATATATATATATATATATATATATATAAATAAAGGAAATCTCATTTGTTCATAACTAATATGTACACAGTACTAATTTTATTTTTCTCTCAGTGATCTTCACTGAAATGCTTGTGTGTTTTTTTCTTTTTGAACCTGTATCTACTAGAAAACTGTATTGAATGCTACTTTGTATAGACTAACTAGATGTTTATTCTGCATCTTACTGTATGTATATTATTGTACTGTCTAATTATTGTATATTGCTTATATTTCTGTGGAGCTTTTCTCCCCAGGCCTCTGCTGAAAATGGGCTTCTGGCCCAGTCAGACTTTCCTGGTAAACAAATGTAAATAAATAAATAAGGTTGCAGAAATGGTTTTCCAGGAGTAATAAGCATTGTCTTTGAGTTTTACAAAGGCTTTAAGTTTGTAGGTTAACTATTTTGTTTTGGTTTGTACAGTATTTGGACTGCTGGGATGTAGGTGTTTTGGAGGTGGGTAAATTCAGAACAGCGGTGGTCAGTGGAGTGAAGGATCTCTCTCCCTCCAGTGAGGAGAGGATGGATTTAAGGTTGTTAATTTTTGGTTGTGATTTTGTGCAGAAGTGTATGAGTTTAGGAGGAATTTTGATGCATGAATAATGGGAAACGAATACAGCAGTGGCCACTAAAAGAAGGTGAGTGATGATGACTGAACAAGTTGATTCTGAAGTCTTCAAGTATTATGAGGATCTGGGTATTGCTGCTGTTGAAGTGATTTTCCTTAGTAGAGTATTTATTTGAGGTAGAAGATGGTAGATATGTTACAGTGAGACGCAGAAAATTTTTCGTGAGGGAGGGAATTGACAAGAGTAGCCAGTTAGGAGAGGTGTCCGAGCTTGGGTTACCTTGTGCAACTAGCTGGATGTTTAAGATGCTTAAGTGCAATTTGAAAAAGGGAAGAATATCTCCCCTTTTCATTGAATCTGAGATCTGGGGTCAAAAAAGTAGTCGTAGCCAGGAAAGAAATGTTGTAAAGAAGGATTGTTGGCTTTGACACAGGATTTGGTGCAATAAGGTCAGGATTATGTAAAGTATTAAGAACATTAATTTTATCTGTTTTGTTTATAATGTTTTGTACATTAATTCAGAAACTGGAAAAGGAAAACAGACCTGGGATGGGTTTGATGTTATAACACAGAAGTCGAAGAATTATAATTGGTATCAATTTGTAGAGGTGTTTGGGTAGGTTTAAAAAAAAACAGCCGATTGGAAGATGTTGTTTGTCTTTTCGGCTTTTCCCGGTTAGGGGCGCCACAGTGGAACTCCGGTCCGCTAATGATTGGCAGTAGATTTTTATGGTGCCGAGTTGCCAGCCCAACCTTCAGCGAAGGCACGCCCATTTACACATGTCTTTTGGAGGCCACTCGACCACGGGGAAGACATGCAGACTCCACACAGAAGGCACTCCAGCCAAGAATCGAACAGGAGAACCTCTTGCTGTGAGGCAACAACTCTACCGCTGTACCACATGGTTGTAATGTAGGTGGTGTTTGTTAATAATGAAGTACTGGCATACAGTGAGGTAGGACCTTATATTGGTGGGATGTTGGAGGGGAGTTTTTGAGGGGTTATTATTAACTGAAGTGAATATCGAACATTAGATGTGCTAGGAAGAGGGCACAGTAGGCATGTGGAACCTGAGGAAATCGGACATTGGACTGCAGAAGCCACATGATAAAAGGTCATAGTCTTAATCCTCTTTGCTAATTCAGAAAAGCTATTTCATCAAGTTAGAACTTTAGAATTACTGTCAAATAGTCATTTTCTAGGTTCACTGCTGTAGGACTTGGTGCAGTGGTAGTGTTGTTGCCTCAAGAGGTTCTCCCGTTTGATTCTCAGCTTGGGTTGGGAGTGCCTTCTGTGTGGAGTCTGCATGTCCTCCCCGCAGTCGAGTGGGCATTTGAAAGACATGCATTGAGTGGGCTTGCTTTCGTTGAAGTTTGGACGTCAGGCTGGCAAACTCGACACCATAAAAACTAACTGCCAATCATTAGCGGACCGGAGTTCCGCTGTGGTGACCCCCAACTGTGAAAAGCCGAAAGACAAACAACAACTGTTGTAGGACTTCATAATGAGAATAAAAGGTTCCAGTGAGAAATGAGACAATCAGAATGTTATGTCTAGCTTTGATCCATACTGTGTGTGTAACTCCTATATCATTGGTTCATCCATTGACTATATATATTGTGTATACATGCATAATGTAAAGACATCACATGGCAAGCTCAGCATGACCATCAAAATATGCTACAGGAGAAAAACTTATAGGTTCGCACATTCAAAATATGCTACAGGACAAGCCTAACCTTGTGGCATGGGGGGGGGGCTAAACCCCTGACTGCAGTCCAACTGACCTGAGTTCGGTTAGTGGTTTGCATGCTGGAAGAACTGGGCCAGGGGTTGGATGAGTATGAGTCTCCCAGACTGACTCTTCCACCCTGGGGGAGGAAGAGGTGGCGTCTGTCTGCTGCTGATCACCATGAAAAAATAGCCTTGCATGGTACTAGAAGCAGCCATGAATGGTGACATGAGCTTGGCACGCAAACCAGAGATGCTAACTTTTGTTAGTGTATGTCTGTTAGCATACTTGCATGTAGAAGGCATAGCATGCCCCTGCTGTAATACATGCTTACAGCCACCTGGAGAGGGGATTAGGGTTCATGAAAAATGCTTTGGGTACATATGCTAATGACACCATCCCTCCAAAAGTCCTCTGACAGGCTGAGAGAGCCAGCAGCACTGTGAACTAATGCAGGGAGGGGATCAGTAGTGATAATGACCCTCCTCTGCAGGTCCTCTGGGCTGCTAGTCTAGATGGGAGCTGGCTGCAGGGAGACTGTTTTGTCATTGGATGACTAGTGCACAAACAGCCTTTCATATCAACCTGAGAATGACGTCCTTGGGAAACCTGTTTTCACCCTAGTCAGTGGCTGTGTGGTAGTTGGGCTCATGGTCAGCAGGTAGGGAAGTCCAAAGCATAAAGAAGACAAAAGTACCATACAAGACAGTTTTTATTTGCCAGTTCTGGAGCCTGTGCATGGAAGATTGGTATAAATTGGCTGAAGGTTTTCAATCCACATCATACTTTGCAAGCAGTTTCTATTATGAGTGCTCTTGGGTAGGACGTTATAGCAGCATTATAACAAGTGGGCTTCTACTTACTAATGTCATTTATTATCCAGCATGTTTTGCTAATTAGTCAAATGACTGCAATGCAGAAGTGCGTGTCTTGCATTTTTGCTACTATAGCATAATTCGGCACTTGCCTAATTTCAAATACAGCACAACCACAGCTGGTATTTAGTACTTGCTACTCCATGCAGTGTGGTTGCTTGACTGCATTTTCCACTTCCAGGAAGCTTTGTTGGTCACTATAATACTCCATATGATTACTCTGGGTGTTCTACAACTGGCTGAGTACTGCGCTCTAAAACAGCTGGTATCTGACTAAGTTTTAAGTTGCAGATGTAACTTGGAAAGTCATCTGGTAACCTTAACTCGATATCCTGTTTTTCTCTTTCAGCAGATACAGTGATCAACCATTTATTCAGAGCTATAGACTAATTAATATAGCACCTGGTACCATTCCCTCATCTGGCTCCTCTCAGTTCTAAGGCCCCCTACTTTGGGACTAATAAAAATGCTTGATACATTTTGTACCACATACAAAGCATTGAAGCTTTCAGGTCTGACCACAAAAGGCAGTGTCTGCATTCATTTTGTACCACCGTCTGATCAGCATCTGCAGACTGAGCCCACTAACACCTTGGAACAGGGGTAACTGTCCTCTTCATGCCACCATAGCTATGACTTCATATCCATTTACATTTGCTTTCACAACTGAAAGTCACAGTAGTTCTAGAAGTCTCTCTTTCCTTACAGGGTACACAAGCATATATTCCCTCCCAAATGCACATCATGTACACATACAGACAAATTTTGAGAGTCACATATTCACCGCTGCATGTCTTTGGGATATGGAGGAAACTGGAACGGCTAGCGAAAGGCTATGCAGGTGCAGGGAGAGCACAGAGACTCTGTACAGAAGACACTTCAGACACAAAAATAAAAGGGAGGCACAAACACTGAGAGGTAGCAATGCTTAACAGATGCATAACTGCCACCTGCTAATAAATTATGCATAAGCCTGCCACCATTTCCATGCAGAAACCCTGAAGTGCATTTGAAAGAGAAAATGCTGTAATGTCCAGCTCTTCAGTGACTCTTTTTCATTAAGATTCTCTGTGGGCTTTGTCTTCAGGAACCTGCCCTGGCCTTAACATTTTATTTGTATGCCTAAGAAAAGCCTCACCTGTCTATGTGTTAAGGGTTGCGACACACACAGTGTAGTCTTACACCAGGAGACGTGTGTAGCCAGGCTTTAGAATTGTGCAACGGCCTTAAGCATTACAAGTGACAGTCGAGTAACTACTTTATTCAGGATATATTCAGTAAATAAAAGCACAAGACAATACTTAACACAGTGACAACAGAGTTCAGAATCACAGGAAATATTTTAAAACAACATTGCAGGATAGTCTCGAATAAGTACAGTAAACATTTAAATTAATTTTGCTGTATTCCTATCTTTATATAAGGGATATTATGCCCTAAATGTCTTACTTACAGAGCCAGGCAAATACAGATGAGTGGATGTTCTTACTAGGTCCAAGACAAGGTACAAAATGCACAGACTTTCTCTCTGAGATAGTTCTTAAATTAATAATACACATTACTGCTGGGTTAGCTAGATGACATCACTATTTGACACCTGCCTCTAGTTCCCAGGCTAAACAGATACCAACAGAACTTAACATGTCTGTTAAAAATACTTATCTTTCAGATGTACAGTTGCTAGGAAGCCACAGAGCAATACAAAAAACTTTACATGTGAAACCTAGTAACTGTCTCTTATCCCAAGCCAATAGAAAGAAACCCCATAGCACAAGACATCTTGTCTCTTAGCTGAGATAAACTAACTATATAACACATCATAAACCTCTTTACTTATTTTCTTAGAATTTGCAAGTTAACTATGTATATTCCAGCCTTTACCATCAACATACATTTGCATAGGCATGTACTTTATACACATTTCTGCTCCTTTCCAGCAGGGTGCACCGTGGTTACATTTTGAATCTCAGTACAGAACATACAGTTTACTTACATTTTTAAGACAAGCATACAAATCATATTACCGTTCAGAAATTAAATAAAATTATTTGGAAAATCCTAGCTAGCTGGGCTGGCAGCCTTCACAACCTGAATCTATAATAAGGTAATTAGCATACTGAGTGTATAAATAGTGCTGAACTTATGCCTTTAAGCAGCAGTTTTCCTGGAGAATACAGAGATGCGAGGGGAGATCTGATGGGCAAATGCCTCATTTTGGTGCTTGCACATACTTGGATATACTTCTGAAGGAGGTTGCTTGGATATTGTTTCATTTTGGTGCTTGTGCATACCTGGACATTTTACTAAAGTAGTCACTTGGGTAACTGTTACATTTTGGTGGTTGTGCATACCTGGACATTGTACTGAAGGGATTGCGTGGGGAAGTCTTTCATTTTGGTGCTTGTGCATACCTGAACTTTGTACTGAAGGCATTGCTTGGGGAAATGTTTCATTCTGGTCCTTGTGCATACTTGGACATACTCCTGAAGAGGTTGCTGGGGGAAATAATTCATTTGTGTATCAGGGAAATGCTTGTGCATACATGTCAGACTGTTGAATTGATTGCCGGGCAAAATAATTTATTTTGTGCAATTTTAATGCTTGTGTGTACTTAAGACAAACTAATGAAGGGGTTGCTGGTGGAAATAATTAATTTGTGTGTCAGGGAAGTGCTTGTGCATACTTAGACAAACTACTGAAGGAAAGGCTGGGGCAAGTTTGCCGAATGCAAATCCAGTATTAAAGGCAAAGCTTCACTTTTAACAACAGATGTGCATACAGTGTGGATGTCTGACTATGAATTGCAAAACCACCTCATTGGCGTATGCCACTTTTCAACATTTCTTATTTGCATCTCATTATTTTTAAGGCCTTCCACATTAGCATAAACGGTCTCAGTGAATCTCACTTTTGCTACACTCATTCATAAGCATTAGGGATACCCCATCACATTTGTGCAATGGACGGTGAATATTGCCCTATCTTTACACTGGAGTTTGATTGTTGGGGCTTCACATTTTAGAAGAGGTAATTTGTCACTAATTCTTTTGTTTCATTTTATTTCTGACTTTCCAATTCAGAAAAAAAACAGTTATTTGGTATGAATAATTTCTACCACTTAGAAAGAAATATTCTTTAGCAAGTTATAAAAAGTAAAATTAGTTTTTAACTGTTAAATTGCAAAAAAACACTTGTCCAGTATAGCATGAAAACTAAGTTACAAAACTGAATAGGACTAATTTCCTGCCTTCAGTCAAACCTCACTCCTTATGCTGAACATTATTCTGTGTGTATTGTTCCCACACATTCCATTTATTTCTATGAAATTTGCTTTTTCCCTTTTCTGAATACCTCTCTTCCAATTCCTTTATCTCTTTTTACAGTATTCACTACTTTGAATGCAGTTAGTTTAGACTTTGATTTCCATTTTCTAGTAATTGTTTTTTGGCAGCCAACAGAATGAAACCTGATAAGGCTTTACTATGTCTAGGCAATTCAGATCCTGTGTCCCAGCTCAAAAGAATCATGTCCTTACTTACAGCTATTTGCTCCCCCAAAGTTTCTGACAAAGTGTAGGAAAGCTTTTTTTTAAATCTGCCAACTCAATACTCTCCCAAAGAACATGCCCCCAGTTACCTTTTTCCCATTACACCTCCAACATTTTCTGTCTGCCTGAGGAAAAATTCTTTCAAGTCTGCTTGGGGTGTAAAATACATATGCAAACACTAACAGAAATACTAAACCTTCTGGACTTTGTTGCATACTTGGGAGCTACACATATGTCCTCCCATTGTTCTCTTTGAATGTTGTTTTTGCAGTCTCTCTTGCCAATCTTTTTTAAACTCTTCTGTTTGATTCTGTAGTTATCGTGCAGTGTTTTGTATGCCCTACTAATTGTCTCTGTTTTAACAGCAGCATCTATTCTAGAGTCAACTAAAAGCTCTACCAGAGCAAATCTTTCATATAGGAATCCTTTATCCCTTTCTCTTTGCCTTTACTCTGATATCAGCCTCTGATAGGGAGTGCACTCTCTAGCCTGCAGTCCAAACTTCTTCTTGGACCCTTCCCATTCTGTTACCTTTCTCTCTCTAGTTTGCTGTCAATACATTGGTTTCTTTGCCAGTTTTCTCCAGTACATTCCAGCCCCAACACTTGCTTATTTTCTGTACCCCTGTTGGCAAAGTCTCCTACCTCCATTCGTGTGTTGGCTTAGTTCTTTAATACTTTCTGGTACTTTATGAATGTAATATCCTGTGTAGTGGTTATTATTCTCCTTTGGGATCTGCATCCAAAGTACCATTCTCTTTTTATTTCTTGAACTCTCCGTTGCTTCATCATTATCCCTTTTCACTCTGAATTATAACGTTCTACTTGTTATATCTATACAAGCCTTAACTGTGTAGCTCTAAAATACCCTTTCAAATCGGGTAATCCTAAATCACCATGTTGTGTAGGGAGGATCAGCTTATCCCACTTAACTAATGCCCTCTTTCCTTTTCAGATAGATCCCTTTAATGTTTTATTAATTATTGTCCACAACTTCTCCTCTACTTGATAAAAATATGCCTGACATGTATATAAAACTAAAGGGACTAAAAGATTTTCACTGCTTGTATCTTAGTATCCATAAACAAGAGCTTCCATTTTCTCAGTTTTTGTATTGTGTTTTGTTTAGTCTCTTACACATAATGTTGACCACCTAGCAGATACCGTTTTAATTGATATGCGTGATTATTTCATCGTATGTCCCCACAAGTGTGCATATTGCTGAACCAAGTCATGAGTGGGTACATAACTTACTGCTATTGCCTTTGTTTTTTTCATTAAATTTATATCCCAAAAGACTTGAAACTGTCTCAAAATGTTCCACAAAGCCGAGATGTCCTTTTCTAGATTTGTCAAGCACAAAACTATGTCACCTGCAAATAAAGCCAACTTTTCTTGAAAAAGTTATATACTTTTATGTACAAGTTAAAGAGCAAGATAAAGAGAGAGATTTAGATAAGTGGAAAGAAAAATAGGATCCCTTTGCAACTGTGACAGATGAAGAAGTGGCTAGGAGACTAACGGTGGGGGAATGGATGAAAGGAGAGGTGTAAGTTTTATTATGGTTTAGGTAATGTGTCCTGCCTGGGGCAATTAATATTTGAGTGACTCCCTAGGAGTATTTTGAGTTGTGGTCTAAATTTGTCATTGGATGGTAGTTCTTTTACATAGTTAGGAAGTGAATCCCAGAGTTTAGAAGCAAGAATGGAAAAAGCATGATTGGAAAAGTGTAGTTTAGTTGAAGGTGTCAGCAGGGTGGCCGCAGTGGTGCAGCGGTTAGCTTTGCCGCCTCACAGCAAGAGGTTTTCCGGTTTGATCCTCGGCTGGGGGGCCTTCTGTGCGTTGTCTGTATGTCCTCCCTGTGGTTGTGTGGGTTTCCTCCAGGCGCTCTGGTTTCCTCCCATATCCTAAAGACATGCTGTAGGTGGATTGGACACTCTAAATTGGCCCTAGGTGTAAGTGCGTGCATGTGTGTGCCTTCTGTGGAAGGTTGGGCACCGGGCTGGCAACTCGACACCGTAAAACTCCACTGCCAATCATGAGCAGACAGGTGATCCGCTGTGGCGACCCCTAACCGGGAAAAGCCGAAAGAAGAATTGTTGAAGGTGTCAGCAGATTGATGGTCAGTTTTGAGGGATTTCTGAGGTGATATGGGGAAGTTTGTGGAAATAGTTTGTACGAGGAGAAAATGTTTCTGGGAAATAATTTTGAAAACCAGTGACACTAGTAAGAGGTCAGCCCTTTCTTTGATTGGATGCCATTTGACTTTAGAAAGAGTTGGGCAATGGTGTTTGTTATGGAGTGGGTTGGTAATGAAAAGGTGTATTTTATTCCCAATGATCTGAAGGGTGGTTGACTACTTTTTTGAGACTATGAGGAGTGACCTGCATTCTGAGTGAGTAGTATCCCTTTGTCTGGTGCTTCTCTTGCAGGGTCTGCTAGGTAGGAGGTGATTTTTCTGGCCCATAATGGAGGAAAAGAGCATTAGTTTTGTGTGTGTGTGTGTGTGTGTGTGTGTGTGTGTGTGTGTGTGTGTGTGTGTGTGTGTGTGTGTGTGTGTGTGTGTGTGTTACTGGAATTTGTGTTGGTCAGATGTTTAGAAATAATAGCGTTTGGAGAACTGATTATGTCAATAACATTTTTAAACACCTTTATTAAATTCACATGTATTTGGTCATGACATTGGTACATATATATTAATAGAAAAGACAACATACCATTATAAACCTTTATCATTTACTCCAGCATTATATAAATTGCTCATGTCCTGCCTTCCCTGAATTTTAACTCCTCCTCCTCCTCCTGAATATTATTGTGTTTGTATTGTTCCCACAAATTCCATTTATTCCTGTGTAATGTGCTCGTTCCTTTTTCTAAAGACCCCACTGTCATTATTTTTATATTCTTTACAGCATTCAGTACTTGGGTTTAACTTTGATTTCCATTTTCTAGTAATTCCTTTTTTGGCAGGCAGTAGCATTAAGCTTACTAATTCATTATTATCTTTAGGCAATTCAATTTCTATATCCTAGCTCAAAAGAATAATTTCCTTAGTTACAATAATTTAAAGTACCCTGTTGGGAATGTTTAAATTTTAAATTCTGCCAATTCAGTACATTCCCAGTTTACTCCACTCTTTCCCATCACACTCCCAGTCATTTGCTGTCTACCTGAGGAAAAGTTTTCCGAAGTCTGCTGGGGGTATAAAAATACCTATGCAAACAATTAGATGCAAAAAATCTTAAAACTTCTAGACTTTGTTGCATACTTGAAAGCCATACAAATGTTCTCCCACTGTTCTTTTCTGTATTGCCTTTCCACTTTCATTTCCCAGTCTTTTCTACCCTCTTCTGATTGATCCTCATAGTTGTCATGCATTATTTAATATGCCCTTTATCCTTTTCTTGAAAACAGCTTCTGTTCTAGACTCAACCAAACACTTTCCTACCAGAGAGTGATAACAGAGTCATTCTCCAACTCACAGTCCAAACTCCTGCTTAACCTCAACTTTTCAATTACCTTTCTCACCCTATCTGTTCGCTCACAATGCTTTGGCTTCTTTGCTAACTTTACACAATAAATTCCAGACCTCTCTTGCTTTGTTTCTGTATCCTTTCCTACAATACTTTCTATTGGTAAAAATCTCTTTTTCCCCATAATTGTGTTGGCTTAGTTCTTAACATATTGTTTCTGCCAGTAATATTGATGGTCTTGAATGATTTTAATACCTTTTGGTAAGTCCAGGGGCAGTGTTTTTTTTTGATGGGGTTCAGTAATGGTTTGTGTTAGAAAAACAATTTTTTGATTGATCAAAGATCATTTTGGAGCTGGAATTATATTTTTGAGTGGGAGTGGCTGGATCTGAAGATGACCATGACATCTGCATATGAAATTATTGAAATGTGGGGAAGATCATGAGTTTGTTAATGAATATGGAGAACAGAAAGGTACAAGGATGGAAGAGTTTGTCCAACTATGTGCAGGCACTTCCCTGACCCCTTTAGGGCTACTTCTGCACAAGAGTTTCTTATGTTCACATTTCGGTGCCTCCTTGATAGAAGGTTCTTGAATCGTGGTAGGAAATCTTCAGTAATCCTAATTTCAGCAAATTAATTGAGAAGTAGTGAGTGGTCTTTCAAGATCAAAGGCCTTAATGAGGTTGTTGCCCTTGTTCATTTCATGCAAAATTTCATCTTTAGGGTCCATGGGGATGTCAGGTGATGTGATGATAAACTTACATTAAGCAGGTTTCCTTTATGTAAAATGTTTTTTTTGTCAGACTAATGAGCTACATAATGCACTCGTAGTAATTTTTTCACCTGATTGTATGGGGGCATTTCTTAATGAAATAGGATATGTTTATTCATCTTACACTTGAAACCTATACTAATGCTCTTTTAAGTTCCTTTGTTTAATTTATTGTACAAATAAAAGGGTCAGTGGATTTTTTTTCTTGGATTATGAGAACAGTGAACATTTAGGGGTTGCCGTCCAGACCCACTCCTTACTAATTAGCGACAGTGGCCACTTATATCCTCTGCATGCTGTAAGTAACCATTGCCAATGTGTGTACTCCCTATATCTAATTATCTGTAAGCAGGCCCTCTGTAATGAGTGTTTATGTTACCTCCCTGCCATCTTCCTCTGAGTAGCCTGATTGTTCAGCTTCAGTGGGTGGATTTTCTTACTGTTTTGGTTTGTATATTATTTTATATGGTTGCTTATTCGGATATATATATATAGATTTGATTACCTGGTGCATGAGAGTTTCAACTGGATAGTGCAGAGGTGAACTCACCATAGCTGTACAGATGACATCATGGTATATACCAAGAGGAGGGGTGTGTGTCTTTCAATGCAAAGAATATGATGCTTTTTTTTTGCCAGGATGAGAATCTAAAAATAGGGAATCCAAACATTGATCCATTGCAAAAAGCTTTCTTGTAGATTAGCTGAAGTAAGTGCACATACTTTTTATTCACTTGTCCACCATCCTAGACCTAGTCATACCAAAGTCTTAGGATTCTCCCTGTTTATTACAGAACTGCTTCAAGAATCCTCAGAGGTAGTTGTGTAACATGATTACCTTACTAGTCTTTCTTTGAGAAAAAGACTTGAAGCTGTATGCATACCCTCCCATCATCACCTTTTGGAGTTTGATTTGAGTTTGGATGTTATTTGTAGCCTGATACAAATTTTGTATTTTTATATTTTTGCAGTGTTGCCATCCTCACTTACTGCAACAAGTTTAACTGTAATGCTATTCTAGGTTCACAGTGGTATGTAAACCATGGTAGTTTTAGCCAACAGTGCTATAGAAGAAGAAACTTAAAAGGTGACATGTCAGGAAAAAGATAGTAGGATGTAGAGTTAATTTCCGTGATCTACTCTTGTTTTCTGCTTGGATTATGCTAGTGTGAAGGAAGTAGGGAAAACTTTGAGGAAAAGAAAAGCAGAAAGGAATAGAGAAGACTGAAATGTTACAGTAGGTTCATAGGTGTTTACTAGGCTAACGACCACAAGGGCCTTTTTAGCCTAGCCATGCATCCCAAATCTCTGACAAGTTGTGGTGCTCTTGGTAAGTGTAAGCATGGGTTTGGGTGGTGAACCATTTACAGGCTGCCTGTGTCTATTAGAGACATAGGTGCCAAACCATGGATGAATTTCCGGTTTCCCATCCAGTTGTCCAAGTTACAGTTGAACTGATGTAGGGAGGAACTCTGCTTCAAATGGATAGGAAGCCCGTTCCAGAGAATGGTCAGTCTCTGGAATACATACCTGTCTTTCCAGCAGGTCCTGTTTATATCACAGGCAAGGTTTAAGTCTTTAGAATGGGTAATTCTGGTGCTGTTTGTTTTGCACATGTGCAGGAGGTCCACTAGAGTGGGGTCTGGCAATGCCTTGTATGCTAGGCGTAGATCTCCCTTCAACAGCCTGTGGAAGACAGAATACAAATTTAGGGCCTTGAGGTGATCTGCACAGGACATGTTACTTATGGCCCTGTATTCTTTTAGAGAGGAACTTCTGTGGACGTTCTAATTGTTGGATATGCCTGGTTAGGTACCAAAGAGGGCATTGTACTCAATGACAGGTCTAAAGAATGCCAAATATAGTGGAACAATGACTTCCTTGGACCTAGATGAAATAATTTGTTTATAAATTGCATAACATAGGATGATTTCCTCACTACTGTAGATACATGGTGGTTAAAGACTAGATTACTGTCTGGGTGTGAGTCCCCATGTCCCTGACTACTGCATCAACTCTGAGGGGTGAGTTGTCAACATGTCAATATGATAGTTACCAGGGGTGGAGGACTTCCCAAAGGATACTGTTATGCATTTCTTGGCATTTAGTTTTAGTTCGTGGCTCTGGTGCCAGTTGCTTGTCTGTGTCAGCCCTTCCTGGAGAACATTTGTGTCTCTGGGCAATTCCATGGCAGCTATTAATTTGCAATAATCTGTTAATTTAGTCAGCCAGAGGCCTTCAGCCAGAGGCCGTTGGCCTTGATTTCAGAAAAGTAAATACCAAAAAGGAGCGGTCCCAGGACCAATCTTCGAGGTACTGTGCTTGTGACTGGCCTTTTTGTAGACGTGGACTCCTCAATTCTAATTTCCTGGGTCCTGTCTGTGAGCCAGCTTGTTATCCACCGGGTGACATAAGGGTTTATACCTAACTTCTTAAGTTTGTCAACAGTGGTTAAGTGAGGATTGTTTCAAATGCCTTGGCCAGGTCAGGGTAGGCAGTATGTAACATTTTGCCCTCATCCATTGCTTTGGTGATCTTCTCAAGAAGTCCAGCAGGTTGAGTAGGCATGTTCTGCCCTTTATGAAACCAAATTGGGTTGGGTCCAGTGTCTGGAGGTTTCCTATGTCATTATTGTTCATTTCCAAGATAATTCTTTCCATGGCTTTGCATATCAGACTAGTGAGACTTATGGGTCTGTAGATGATCCACCTTTGTGCAGAGGAATGAATGTTGCTTTTCTCAATTTATGAGGCACAAAGCCTGTTTGGAAGCTACAGTTAAATAGTAACTCCAGAGGTCCTGATAGATCATGTTTCATGCTATTTATAAGCCATCCTGGAATATTGTCTGGGACCACTGATGCCGTGTTTCTGGCCTTAGAGAGAGCATTAAGGACCTGTTTTTTAGTGATGATAGTGGGGGGGGGTATATTTGATGGTATTTCGTGAGGGAAGGTTGATGAGGAGAGAGGGGTAAAGGTAGAGCTGAATTTGTCTGCTAGTCGGTATGCTATATCTTCTGCCTCTGTATAGGTAGCTCCATTTACAGTAAGTACTGCACACAATTGTGTATTGCCTTTGAGGTTGCAGACATAGCTAAAGAATTCCTTGTAGTTGTCCTTGACCTGAGAGGCCAAATTTACTTCAAATTTGGCTTTGGTCGACTTTATTTGTCCTCTGAGTTGTTTGCTTAGTTTGATGAGAGTGCTTTTATCCTGCTGGGTGCTGGACCTGCTAATTTATACCATGATTTTCTTCAGTCTGTAATACTCATTGACGTGATTCCACTATGGTGGCTTGTTTTTTTGAGTTAGTTCTTTACTTCTTCCTGGTGGGGACAGCTGTCTCTGTGCAGCTATTAAGGTTTGTGTGAACAATTCTATATAGGCAGCAGTGTTGTCAAGGTTAATGGGGCCTTGAAATTTTGCCAGGTTATCACTTAATAGTAGGAATTCAGCCTTAATATTGTTCCTCAATATTCCGCGGTTGGCTGTGATTCCAGGTTTTATTTTTTTTTACTTCAAAGGAGACTATTTTGTGGTCTGACCTTACCAGAGAAGACATTCTGCCATTTTAGTGAGGACCAGATGCAGTATGGTTGCACCCCTTGTGGTGTGTTGACAGTGTTGTCCAGGGAGTTTGTGTTTACAAAATCCAGGAATCTCTGTGTCTGTCTATTTGGTGTTGTATATTATTTTCAGTTAATAGTGGGGTGATTAAAATTGCCCTTGAATATGATCTTGTGTTGGATGATGAGTGTTTTCAACAAGTTTAAATACATGGCATGCGTTTCCTGGGTCATATAGGGGACCTATAGCTTGCAAGGAATTAGGTTCATACTAGGCTATCTGCCCTAGGGCATTTATAAGCCTAGCCAGAGTGTGTTTGGCTTTCGCCACCCATTTTAAATTAATTTTGCTATGCCCTTTTTCGAGGTTAGTATACTGTGCCTTTGTCTAACAGTGACACAGAAGTGATACCCGGGGTAACCCTACGATCTCCCATCCCACTCATCAAGATTCCTCTTGAAGAGAGTCAATGAGGGACTCTGCCTAACCTGGACTGGGATTTTATTCCAGAGTGAGGGGAGCCTCTGGGTTATGAATCTGTCCCTCCAGCATGTCCTATCTATTTCAGTGCTGAGGTTCAAGTCTCTCCAGCGCGTAGCTCGATGGGATTTGGATTTTCTGAGGTGCAGCATGTCCATTAATTGTGGGTTGGACATGGCTTTATACGTCAGGCACAGATCGCCTCTGAGCAGGCGGTATGCCACAATTTGGTATGGGATTTTGCCTATGGCTAGACTAAACTCTCTGTCCTCACCAGCTCTATTGGAACAGAGGAATAAAGCCCTGACTATGACTCTGGCACTTGCTGGAGTTGGTGTACGGGTGTAGAGGAATGATGAAACTTAACCCGCTCTCCCCTTGTTGGGGGAAGGGTAGGGAGTGTGAGTCCATGAACACTCACTCTACATAACTGACGTCCCAATGGGGACCTCAGATCACACAGAGGTACTGCTTACAAGGAGGGACAGGGCTTTGATTACATTACATACATAGATATAGACATCCATCACGCAGCCCACTGCATGCCAAACCCTTGAGCACATTTGGATGTACAAAGAGGGAAGTTAGGGCTTTTAGGAAAGAAAACTCATTTACCTTAAGCACATGGATGATGTCTCCCTCTCCTGGCTAGCTTGACCCTCACTCACCCTTGAGAATAAATGGATCATAGAGTTCTCGTCCACGTGAAAGGGAAAAGTTAAAAAAAAACAGTTTTGTCTTATTATTCTTCTCTGTGGCTTATAGATTTCTGTGAGGTTATCTGTGCTTTGCCTTTCTAGCTATGTCAAACCCTGCTCTTTGAGACCTTCTCCTCTTTGAAAATAAAGCCTTCTCATGTAGTATCCATTCCAAAGACCTATTTCTGTACCAGTGTATTTACAAATTACAATTTAGGGATAATTTCATCCCCCAATGCCTTCTTCATCTATGCAAGAAGCTTTTGTTACATATTAGAGTGTAAAATCCCTAGTAACATTCAAATGTCAATTAGATAAAGACTGGCTGTGTGGCACAGAGGGATGGAGATCCAATGCCTACCCTGGTGACTGTGGCTCAATTAACAGCTTTGGCACTGGAGTAGCCATATTACAAGGAAAAGAGTGAAGGGGCATGACCTTCTCTCCCTCTTGGGGAAAGGGACGGGCGAGTGTGCTCTTTGAATATTTTGGGTGGTGTGATTCTTCCAGTGGAGACTGTGGAGAGCAGCACCTGTGCTAGAGGACAGGATGGTGGGGTTGCTTACTGGCAACACCACTCACGGAAGAGGTGGACACCCATTGGATTCAGACCACTCACTGCCCCTTTCCATCACAAAGCACAATGTATACAGAGGATAGCTTTTAAGTAAAAACCCAAACCACTGCTGATATATGTGTAAATGATGGCACCTCTTAGTTGCCTCTGACTCTGGTGATGGAGAATGAATGGTCCGATTCACAGTAAGGAGGATGACTACTGCCTGGCAGCTGGGAAATATACTGAAAGAAAAAAAAACTTCAATCAGATTAAAGGGTGGTGGGATCCCATAAATGCATCCTAGGAGTCACTAGCTATGAACTTCTAGCTATGTTAAACCAAACAAAGACACATAACAAACACCCTCAGTACAAGTACACATAACAAACAACCTTATCAACCCCAAATGCCCTGATGTTCTTCATCTCACATTGCTGCAGTCCTTACATATGGGTAGTCCGCTGTCCTCGGTCGGCCCGAATACCAAAGTATTAGGCTGACGTCAGTAAAGGCGCTTAAAACTGACATCAGGATGTCAGGGTACAAAAGCACATGACCGACGTCATTTCCTCAGTCTTTTTTGCCGCATGGTCCGATGCAGAAGCAGCGTTGCAAGTGCCGTTCGGCGTTGTGAAATTCGGAGTTTCAGACCGAATCCAAGTTGGCTAAGTACCCGTTGGGAATATTTTGGTTTTTCTTGCCTCAGTGTTTTACGGATGTCAGAAAAAGTGAATAACTGTATTTCTTGTGGGAAACAGATACCGCATAGGGATTATCATTCTTTGTGTATTCCTTGTTTGGGGCCTGAGCACGGCGTTGTTGGGTGTCGCTTTTGTGCTAGGTTCAATAAGCACTATTAAGCGAAGGTTAGATTGTGCTAGGCTGGTCTTTGGGAAGCGGTGCAATTATAACATGCCGTCGGATTCTCCGGGCCCGCTTCTCTGAAGCGCAAAGACAAAGCAGTTAAACCCAGGCAAGATGAGTCGTCCGTTCGGACGCCGGTTCTTTAGAGGCTTCAGTGGAACCGGTGGTTCGGCGGAGACTTCTCTGGAGTCTCCGGGGGAGTCTTTAATTTTGCAGGAGGTGGTCTCTCAGGAGGCAGGTCAGGCTGAAGGGGCTTCTCAGGTTACTGTACTCCCCTCCCTTCCTAGGGTGGTTAGGCCTTCTCCTTCTGTTTCTAAGGCTTCTCCCAGAGGCAGGCCAGTTTTAGCTTCTGTTGGTGTCACTCCTAGTTCAGCAGGGTCTGTGCCTAAGAAGCACATGCTTAAAATGGCAGAAGATTTGATTACTCTGATTAGAGGTTCTTTGCCCCCTCCTGATAAGAGGCCTAGGGTGGAGCCAGAGTTGGGAAGTTTTGAGCAGGCTTCGGATGTTTCAGAGTCTTCAGCTGAAGACCTGCAGGAGTACTCTCCTTATTCTGATTCTGATGCAGATGATTCCACTCCTTCTGCTTCTCCTCCAGAGGATTTTTCTTTTTCAGAGACACTTCATTCTATGAGGGAACATTTTAAGTGGGAAGGTCAGGACTTCTCTGATTCTCGGAAAAGGCTTAGGGAATTTTTGCTATTACCCCAGCATAGGCCCTTGGCTATACCCCCTGTTCTGGATGTTGTGGAAGATGTGTTTGCAGAGGCTTCTCTTAATCCTGATTCTCTGCCTCCTGCTCCTGTTAAGCCGGATAGGTATTACAGGGTGCCTGAGGCTCATAAATATCTTTATAAGAGTCCTAGGGCGGACCCAGAAACTATTAGTCAGGGACCTAAGGGTGTCAAGGCCTCTGTTGTAAAAAATCCGGTTCCTCTAGATAAAGAAGCCAGAGCTTTGGATAGATGGGGAAAAAAGGTCTATACATCTTCTACCCTAGCTATGAGGGCTTTGAATTGCCAGTTTCATATGTTAAAATATCAAAACTTTCTTCTTTCTCAATTGAAGTCTAAAGTGGATGCTCTGGCGGAAGGCATTGAGTGTAAAGAATTACAGGATTTGGTGCATGTCTCTGAACAGGTGGGTAAGCATTCATTACAGTGTGGTTTTGATGCTGTGCAGGCCTCATCTAGGGTGGCTGCCACTGGCTCAGTTTTTCGCAGGCATGCCTGGCTGAAGGATCAGAATTTATCTGACCATGTTAAGACAAGGATTTTGGATGCTCCTTTGCAGTCTGATGTGTTGTTTGGTTCACCTGTGGAGTCAGTCTTGAAGAAAATGGAAGACAAGGCTAAGTCTATGCAGGCTGTTAAAGATTTTTTGCAAGTTCAGCCTCCAGTTTAGTAGGAATTGGCCTGCTAAGGGGTGGGCGTATCCTTCTTATGATTCTCAGTCTAGGGGTAGATCTAGGCGTGGTAGGGGCAGAGCTCAGAGTTCTTTCAGGCCTAGAACAGGAGTTCACCTGCACAATCTTGGTGAGGGCAGGGGCCAGTCCTTTCGTAAACAGGCCCAATGACCTACTCTTTCAGCTGCCAGATCCTTCTTGCCTGGCAGCACCTTTGGGAGGAAGGTTAGCACTCTTCAAGGAAAATTGGATGTTGATTACCCAGGACAAATGGGTATTGGATATCATACACCAGGGTTACAAGTTTTATTTCCATACCTTGCCTCCTTTCAAAGGCATGCCGGACGTTCCTCCTCAGCAAAGACTAGAGGCTCACAAACAAATTTCTCTACTACTTCAAATAGGGGCCATACAACCGGTCCCTCTGCCAGAAGTGGGCCTAGGATTTTATTCTCGCCTGTTTCTCGTAACAAAGAAAGGAAACACGTGGAGACCAATTTTGGATTTATCTATCCTCAACACATATCTGGACATTCCCAAGTTCAAAATGTTGACGTTACAACAGCTTTTACCTCTGCTGGGCAAAGATCACTGGATGGTGACTCTGGATCTCAAGGAGGCTTACCTTCATGTTCCTGTCAGGCCCAGTTGCAGGAAGTATCTGCGTTTTCGGGCTGGGACTTAACATTATCAGATGTTCTTCGTTCCACATTGCTGCAGTCCTTACTATCGGGGTAGTCCGCTGTCCAGTCGGCCCGAATACCAGAGTATATGGCTGACGTCGGTCAGGGCGCATTAGACTGACGTCAGTACGTCAGGGTACTAATGCGCATGACCGGCGTCATATCCTCAGTCTTTTTGCCGCATGGTCGATGCAGAAGCAGTTTTGCGAGTGCAGGTTGGCGTTCTGAAATATTTCGAAGCGGAGTTTCAGACCCGAATCAGAGTTGGCTAAGTACCCGTTGGGAACATTTTGGTTTTTCTTGCCTCAGTATTTAACCGGATGTCAGAAAAAGTGAATAACTGTATTTCTTGTGGAAACAGATACCTCATAAGGATTACCATACCTTGTGTATACCTTGTTTAGGGCCTGAGCACGGCGTTGTTGGTTGCCGCTCTTGTGCTAGGTTTAACAAAGCGCACTATTAAGAGGAGGTTGGACTGTGCCAGGTTAGTGTTTAGGAAGCGTTGCAATTATAAAATGCCGTCGGATGCTCCGGCGCCGCTTCGATCAAGAAGCGCAAGGACAAACAGCGAAGCCTAGGGTTGATGAACCGGCAGTCGGACGTCGGTTCTTTAGAAGACTCAGTGGAGCCAGAGGTTTTGCCAGGAGTTTCTATGGAGTCTCAGGCAGAAACTTTACTGTTACAGGATGTGCCTTCTCAGGAGGTAGGCCAGGCTGAGGGGCTTCGCAGGTAACTGTTCTTCCCTCTCTTCCCAAGGTAGTTAGAGCCTCTCCTTCTGTTGCCAAAACTTCTTTGAGAGGTAGGCCAAGTTCAGCTTCAGTGGGGGCTTCTCCTAGCATTTCGGGTTCTGTACCTAAGAAACATATGCTTAAAATGGCAGAAGATTTGATTACTATGATTAGAGGTTCTATGCCCCTCCTGATAAGAGGCCCAGGGTGGAACCGAGTTTGATAGTTTTGAACAGTGTTCAGAGGCTTCTGAGTCTTCTGCGGAAGATTTGCAGGAGTATCCTCCTTATTCTGATTCTGATGTGGATGATTCCACTCCTACAGCTTCTCCTCCTGAGGATTTCTCATTTTCAGAGACTCTGCATTCCATGAGGGAGCACTTTAAATGGGAAGGCCAGGATTACTCTGATTCAGGAAAAGGCTTAGGGAATTCTTGTTTTACCCCAGCATAGGCCCTTAGCTATACCTCCTGTGTTGAATGTGGTGGAAGATGTTTTGCAGAGGCTTCCCTGAACCCTGACTCTTTGCCTCCTGCTCCTGTTAAACCCGATAGGTACTATAGGGTGCCTGAAGCTCATAAGTATTTGTTTAAGAGTCCTAGGGCGGACCCAGAAACTGTTTCTCAGGGGCCTAAAGGTGTTAAGGCCTCTGTGGTTAAAAATCCTGTTCCCACTGATAAAGAGGCAAGGGCTTTGGATAGGTGGGGAAAGAAAGTGTATACTTCTTCCACTCTAGCCATGAGGCGTTGAATTGTCAGTTTCACATGCTAAAATATCAAAATTATCTCCTTTCTCAATTGAAATCTAAGGTGGATGCTTTGGCGGAAGGTATTGAGTGTAAAGAGTTGCTGGATTTGGTTCATGTGTCTGAACAAGTGGGTAAGCATTCTTTGCAATGTGGTTTTGATGCTGTACAGGCCTCCTCGAGGGTGGCTGCCACTAGTTCTGTTCTTCGCAGGCATGCCTGGTTGAGGGATCAGAATTTAGCTGAGCATGTTAAGACAAGGATTTTGGATGCTCCTTTACAGTCTGATGTGTTGTTTGGTTAGCCTGTGGAAGCAGTTTTAAAGAAAATGGAGGACAAAGCTAAGTCTATGCAAACTGTTAAAGATTTTTGCAGGTGCAACCACGAAGTTTAGTAGAAATTGGCCTGCTAAGGGGTGGACATATCCTGCTTACGATTCCCAGTCTAGGGGTAGGTCTAGTCGTGGTAGGGACAGAGTTGAAGGTTCTTTTAGGCCTAGAACAGGAGTTCACCTGCTCAGACTTCTGGTGAGGGCAGGGGTCAGTCCTTTCGTAAACAGACCCAATGACCTGCCTTTTCAGCTGCCAGTAGATTCTCGTCTGGTAGCTCCTTTGGGAGGAAGACTGTCTCTTTTCAAAGAAAATTGGGATTTAATTACTCAAGACAGATGGGTGTTGGATATCATTCACCACGGTTACAGGTTTTATTTCCATACAATGCCTCCTTTCAAAGGCATGCCAGGCGTTCCTCCTCCACAAAGAAAAGAGGCTCACAAGCAAATTTCTCAGTTACTCCAGATGGGGGCCATTCAGCCAGTTCCTGTATCAGAAAGGGGCCTAGGATTTTATTCTCGCCTGTTCCTAGTACCAAAGAAGGGGAACACGTGGAGACCAATTTTGGATTTATCTCTCCTCAACACTTATCTGGACATTCCCAAGTTCAAGATGTTGGCGTTACAACAGCTTTTACCTCTGCTGGGCAAAGATCACTGGATGGTAACTTTAGATCTCAAGGAAGCTTACCTTCATGTGCCTATAAGGCTAAGTTGCAGGAAGTATCTGCGGTTTCGAGCTGGAAATTCTCATTATCAGTTCTCTGCATTGCCCTTTGGCTTATCTACTGCAGAGTATTCACAAAGGTTCTGGCTCAGTGATAGCTTACTTCAGGCTACAAGGAATTCAAATCTATCCTTACTTGGGCGACTGCCTGATTCTGGCTCAAGAAAGGAAGACCTTCTACAGCATCTGGAATATGTTATAGCAGTGCTAAGATGCCTAGGGTATTCTGTGAGCGAAATAAAGTCCAGTCTAGTACCCTCTCAAGACATGTGCTTTCTGGGTGTGAGACTGAATACAGCAGCAGATGGCCTTTTTAACCCCGGACAAACAAAAGAGTCTATCACTTTACTTCCATCAACTATCTCATCAGTCCGTGCTGACTGCAAGGACAGTCCTTCAAGCATTAGGGTTCATGGCATCTTGTATTCTGGTGCTTCCCAATGCCAAACTGCATATGTGGAAGCTACAATGGTATCTCAAAATGTATGGACACAGCACTGCCAGGATTTGGACACTGTCATTCAAATAATACCTTGCCTTCAAAAGAATTTTTGTGGTGGGCTCAGGAATGTCACCTAAACAAGGGACTCTCTGTGACCCGGCCAGAGGCGAGTCAGGTTTTAACGACAGATGCCTCGGACATTGCTTGTGATGCTCATCTAAATGGAAAGTGGATACAAGACAAGTGGCCTGCCAGACTACAGCATCTACATATCAACATGAAGGAGATGTTAGCAGTCCAGTTTGCATTAATGGCTTTCAAGGAGTTACTTCTTCCAGGGCAGGTGTTGATTCTAACAGACAACACAACTGTCATGTGGTACATCAACAAGCAAGGGGAACACATTCTTATCCTCTATGCAGGCAAGCAATGATTTTATGGGAGACTGCGCTAAGCTTGCAACTAACTCTTCAGGCAAGGTTTCTGCGGGAGCACAGAACTCCTTAGCAGATGTGTTAAGCAGACAAATCATGGATCCCCACAGTGGAAACTGGATCTTCATGTATTTCAGAAATTGACAGTGTCATGGGAACTCCAGACATAGATCTGTTAAACTTCTCCACTAAACCACCAGCTGCCAAAGTATTGCACAAAGGGTTTCATCACACAGCTTGGAAAGTGGATGTTCTGTCTTTCAGTTGGAAAGACCTTCATGTGTATGCCTTTCCACCTCTGCCTCTTCTTCCAAAGGTACTATTAAAGGTCAGACAAGACAGGCCAAGGATGATTTTGATAGCTCCAGATTGGCCTCGGCAACACTGGTACCCACTACTCACGAGTCTGGTAAAGAAGCCTCCATGGCCTTTACCTCTGATTCCTCATCTGTTATCTCAGAAGGACGGTCATCTGCTCAATGTCAAGCTTCACTCTCTTCATCTAACAGCCTGGCATATTCTGTGTTGAAACACAGCAGGTCTCAACTTCCTCAACAAGTTTTAAATGTGATTATGGAAGCTAGAAGGCCTAGTACAAGGAAAGTGTCACAGAAAATGGAAGAGATTTTTATTTTGGAGTACAGCAAAGAATTTGGAGATTTCTGAGCCTAATTTGAGTGTGGCTCTTCAATATCTTACTGAGTTATTGGACAAAGGTTTGTCCTTCTCTTCCATTAAGATTCATGCTGCAGCAATTTCAGCTCACTATGATTGTGACCCACCATTGTTTTCGCATCCTTTGTTCAAGCAGTTTCTTAGAGGGGCAAAGAATATAAGACCCCCGTAGAGCTCCTACTCCTGCTTGGGATCTCAATTTTGTGTTGGAAAAACTTACTCTACAACCTTTTGAGCCTGCGGCTACTGCTGAATTGAAATACTTGTCATGGAAGACTGTTTTTCTGTTGGCTATTACTTCTGCAAGAAGGGTGTCTGAGTTGCAGGCCCTTATGGCAGTAGAGCCCTTTTTGATTTTCCATAAGGATAGGGTATCATTACGTACTAATCCTTCCTTTATGCCTAAGGTGGTTTCTAGTGTGGCTTTAAACCACACTATTCATTTGCCTACTTTTATGCAGACCCCCAAAATAAATGGGAACAGATTTTGCACACTTTAGATGTACACAGGCAATTGCGTTATTATTTAAGCAGGACTAAGGATTTTAGGCAGTCTCAGCAGTTGTTTGTTTCTTTTGCTTTGAGTTCAGGGCAAGCCTGTGTCAAAACAAACTATTTCTAGGTGGATTGGCTTTTGCATTGCATTTTGTTATTCCCATCATGGCAAGGAGATTCCAGCTGGGATTAGGCCTCATTCCACTAGGGCTACTGCCACTTCAACAGCATTTCTAAGGGGGGTGGCATCTAAGGATATTTTGGAGGCAGCTACTTGGAGTTCAGTGCATACTTTCTCTAAGCATTATCACCTTCCTATCTACTCTAAGTCTAGGGCTGGTTTTGCCACAGCTGTTTTGCAGGGCATGTTGTCAGCTCCTACTTCTTTATGATTTGCCAGCCTCCCTTACCTCTGCTTTGGGATTCTACCCAATAGTAAGGACTGCAGCAATGTGGAGCGAAGAACATAGTACAGTTTTGTACCTACCATAAATGTAGATGTTAGGATCCACATTGCTGCAGTCAATACCTCCCTCCTTCCCTCTGTGTTTAGGGGTGGTTGTGTAGGTGAGGTTATATGTTGATATTTTTGTATATATTTTTGTATATATTGTACATAATTTTGGTGCAGGTATTTTGAGCCTTGTCTTTTTAGGGTCTTCTGACATCTGGGGCAAGAAAAGACTGAGGATATGACGTCGGTCATGCGCATTAGTACCCTGACGTACTGACGTCAGTCTAATGCGCCCTGACCGGCGTCAGCCATATACTCTGGTATTCGGGCCGACTGGACAGCGGACTACCCCGATAGTAAGGACTGCAGCAATGTGGATCCTCGAACATCTACATTTATGGTAGGTACAAAACTGTACTTTCTCTGCATTGCCCTTTGGCTTATCTACTGCGCCCAGAGTGTTCACGAAGGTTCTGGCTCCAGTGGTAGCTTTCTTCAGGCTAAGAGGAATACAAATCTATCCTTATTTGGACGATTGCCTGATTCTGGCCCAAGAAAAGGACGAACTTCTTCATCATCTACAGTATGTGATGGCAGTGTTAAGATGCCTGGGGTATTCTGTGAACGAAATAAAGTCCAGTCTAGTACCCTCTCAGGACATGTGCTTTCTGGGTGTGAGACTGAATACAGCATCCCAGATGGCCTTTTGACCCCGGACAAACAAAGAATCTTTCTCTTTACTTCCACCAATTGTCTATCAGTCCAGGCTGACTGCAAGGACAGTCCTTCAAGCCTTGGGGTTCATGGCATCTTGTATTCTGGTACTTCCCAATGCCAAACTGCATATGAGGAAGCTACAATGGTATCTCAAGAATGTATGGACACAGCACTGCCAAGATTTGGACACTGTCATTCAGATAATACCTTGCATTCAAAAGGAGTTTTTGTGGTGGGCTCAGGAATGTCACCTAAACAAGGGACTCTCCGTGACCCAGCCAGAGGCGAGTCAGATTTTAACGACAGATGCCTCAGACAAAGCTTGGGGAGCTCATCTAAATGGAAAATGGGTACAAGACACGTGGCCTGCCAGACTTCAACATCTACATATCAATTTGAAGGAGATGTTAGCAGTCCAATTTGCATTGATAGCTTTCAAGGATTTACTTCTTCCTGGGCAGGTGTTGATTCAAACAGACAACACAACTGTCATGTGGTACATCAACAAGCGAGGGGGAACGCATTCTTATCCTCTGTGCAGACAAGCAATGATTTTGTGGGAGACTGCTCTCAGTTTACGGCTAAATCTTCAGGCAAGGTTTCTGCCAGGAGCACAGAACTCCTTAGCAGA
This sequence comes from Protopterus annectens, assembly GCF_019279795.1. Lineage (NCBI taxonomy): Eukaryota > Metazoa > Chordata > Ceratodontiformes > Protopteridae > Protopterus > Protopterus annectens. Next base: position 1,983,763,223 of record NC_056729.1, on the reverse strand, counting down.
TGTGTTGAGCAGGCAAATTATGGATCCCCACGAGTGGAAATTGGATCCTCATGTGTTTCAGAGATTGACAGTGTTATGGGGAACTCCAGACATAGATCTGTTCGCTTCTCCACTAAATTACCAGCTGCCAAAGTTTTGCACAAAAAGGTTTCATCCCACAGCTTGGAAAGTGGATGCTCTCTCATTCAATTGGAGCAATCTTCACGTGTATGCCTTTCCACCTCTGCCTCTCCTCCCAAAGGTACTCCTGAAGGTCAGACAGGACAAGCCAAACATGATTTTAATAGCTCCAGATTGGCCTCGACAGCACTGGTACCCATTACTGAGAAGTCTGGTACAGGAGCCTCCATGGCCTTTGCCTTCGATTCCTCACCTGCTGTTTCAGGAGAACAGTCATTTACTCAATGTCGAACTTCATTCTCTACATCTGACAGCCTGGCATATTCTGTTCTAAACCCTGGAGGGTCTCAGCTTCCACAACAAGTTTTGAATGTTATTTTGAAGGCCAGAAGGCCTAGTACAAGGAAAGTTTACGCAGATAAATGGAGGAGATTTTTATTTTGGAGTACAGCAAAGGACTTTGATGTTTCTAAACCTAATTTAAGTGTTACACTTCAATACCTTACTGAGTTATTGGACAAAGGTTTGTCCTTCTCCTCTATAAAGGTTCATGCTGCAGCAATTTCTGCTCACTATGACTGTGACCCACCATTATTTTCTCAGCCTTTGTTTAAGCAATTCCTCAGAGGGGCAAAGAATATAAGACCCCACGTAGAGCTCCTACTCCTGCTTGGGATCTCAATTTTGTGTTGGAGAAACTCACTCTACAACCTTTTGAGCCTGCAGCTGAGTTGAAATATTTATCATGGAAGACTGCTTTTTGTTGGCCATTACCTCTCAGAAGGATTTCTGAATTACAGGCCCTTATGGCAGTTGAGCCTTTCTTAATTTTCCACAAGGATAGGGTGTCTTTGTGTACTAACCCTTCTTTTATGCCTAAAGTGGTTTCTAGTGTGGCTTTAAACCAAACTATTCATTTGCCTACTTTTATGCAAACCCCCAAAATAAAGGGAAAGGATTTTGCACACTTTGGATATACACAGACAGTTGCGATATTATTTGAGCAGAACTAAAGGGTTCAGGCAGTCTCAGCAGTTGTTTGTTTCTTTTGCTTTGGGTTCTCAGGGCAAACCTGTTTCAAAACAAACTATTTCTAAGTGGATTGGTTTTTTGTATTGCTTTCTGTTATTCCCATCATGGTAAGGAGATTCCAGCTGGGATTAGGCCTCATTCCACTAGGGCTACTGCCACCTCTACAGCTTTTAAGGTGGCTACTAAAGATATTTTAGAAGCAGCTACTTGGAGTTCAGTGCATACTTTCTCTAAGCATTACCACCTTCCACTTTACTCTAAATCTAGGGCTGGATTTGCCACAGCAATTTTACAGGGCATTTTGTCAGCTCCTAATGCTTTATAGTTTTGCCATCCTCCCTTACCTCTGCTTTGGGATTCTACCCATATGTAGGACTGCAGCAATGTGAGATGAAGAACATAGTACAGTTTTGTACCTACCATAAATGTAGATGTTGAAGATCCACATTGCTGCAGTCAACCTACTCCCTCCTTCCCTCTGTTGTTGAAGGTGGTGGTGTGGTTTGTGTTGTACATATTGTAAATATGGTTAGTGCAATTGGTTGGTTGGTTTTTGCTGGTTTTGGCTTTGGCCTTTCTTGTTAGGGCCTTCTGACATCTGGGGCAAGAAAAGACTGAGGAAATGACGTCGGTCATGCGCTTTTGTACCCTGACGTCCTGATGTCAGTTTTAAGCGCCTTGACCGGCGTCAGCCTAATACTTTGGTATTCGGGCCGACCGAGGACAGCGGACTACCCATATGTAAGGACTGCAGCAATGTGGATCTTCGAACATCTACATTTATGGTAGGTACAAAACTGTACTTTTCAAAACAACACCCACATCAACACATACAGCCACATATGACATTCTAGTCGTTGGAGACTGCATTGTGAGACACACTGATGTCCCTGTTACCAGGATAAGTAAGGAGAAAGTCACGGTTAGTTGCTTGTCAGGGGCCAGGATCCACCACATTACACATGCACGCAAGTCATTGTACCACAAGTACCAGTATAACTCAGTCATAGTCCATGTGGGTGTAAATGACCTGAGGAGTACCTTCATAGACTATATGAAGAGAGACATCATGGAGCTCTCGGAATGCGTGTCCCAGGCTGGTGTGAGCCTAGTATTCAGCACCATTTTACCTTCTACAAGGATGATGCCACAATATGAACAAAAGATGATTGACTTTAATAACTGGCTTAGTTTCTGGTGTCATTCAAAGGGGATGCAATATTTGTCAACATTTGTCTGCACCTCTTCCCTCTAGACTTTTGAATATTAGCTAAAACATTATTATCCCCCATAGTGCCTTTTTTAGGCAATGCCATGCCAAACTAAAAGTACTTCCGACATAGCAAATCAAAACCAAAAAATTCTAAATGTGTTACTGTTCAATGGTAGGAGTCTAAACAAAAAAATTCATTCCTTAGAAGCTCTCTTCACCCTAGAGAATGCTGACTTTTGTGTGGTCACTGAGATGTGGTTGAAAGCTGTGGACAGCACACGGACAGTGCAAGGTTATAATGCCTTCCACATTTTTTTTCCAGCTACTACACAGTCAGGGACTAAAGGTGGACGTGTCTAGATTTATATCAGAAGTCAGCAGCAGCCCCCTTTTTATCCATTTTTTTCTACATGGGGTCGAGGTATTGTGTTAACTGTCGCCATCTCTGTCTATTCAATGCCTCTTTAATACTAATCCCTGGCTGTCGGTGATCTTCTTTCCTCTTTGCTGGACGTCCTCGCTTCCTCTTACCTTCTTCCTGCTTGTCCCAAATCTTCCTTAACAGACTGTCTTCTGCTTTTCTGCATGTTTCCAAACCACAGTAGTCTGTTCTCTTTGATCTTTTCTGCAATTGGAGCTAATTTGGTTTCTGCTCTTATGTCCTCATTTCTTTATCTGTCTCACAGAGTGCATCCCACCATCCTTCTCAGGCACTTCATTTCCATCACCTCTAGCTTCTTTGCCTGTTTTGCCTTTACTGCCCAGGTTTCTGTACCATGCAGTAGTACTGGTCGCACCACTGTCTTGTACATCTTACTTTTCAGCTTCTTTGGCATTTTCCTGTCGTAGACTACACCTGACACTCTATGCCAGTTGGCTGCATCTCCTCTGATTCTAGCATTGAACTCTTCATTCAGACTTCCCTTCTCTTCAACCACCCCTCCCAGATACTTGAAGCTGTTTACCTGTTCCACTATCTTCCCGTTTATCTCTGTTCTCAGCTTCTTCTGATTTCCCCAATTTGCTGCCATTACCACCATCTTATCTGTGCTTAGTTTCATCCCATGTGCCTTCAGTTTTGCATTCCATTCTCCTATCCATTGCTGAGTTTTAGCTCAGAGTTTGCCTGTAATACCACATTGTCTGCATACAGCAACTTTGTTGATCTGTTCCCTCAAACCTGTTTGCTGATGTAGTCCATCACTAGTATGAACAGCAGTGGGCTCAGAGCTGAACCCTGATGTACACCCACTCCTACTGGGAACCCCTCTGTGAGGCCAAACACTATTTGTACTTCAGTCATTGGTTCCTTGTACGTAGCCTGCACTAATTCTACCAATGTTTCTGGGACTTCAAACCACCGCAGTGCTACCCAGATCAGCTTTCTTGGGACCTTGTCATATGCTTTCTCCAGGTCTCGGAATGCCCAGTTTGACTCTCTCCTCATCTCTAGCTTTCTTTCAAGTACCTGTCTCACTCCAAACATTGGGTCAGTTGTGCTGCATCCTGAGCTGACTCCGAACTGCTCCTCTCCCATCTTACATTCTACTACTCTCCGTATCCATTTATCAGTCACCCTCTCCAGAACTTTCATGCAATGTGGTAGGAGTTTGATGCCTCTGTACTGCCCACAGTTGTGGATGCCCCCTTTGTTCTTGTACACTGTCACGAGTATACTTATTCTCCAGTCGTCTGGGATACGCCTTTCTCTCCACATTGCTATTAGTACCCTCAGGATCCATTTCTCACCCATCTCACCCAGCATCTTTATCATATCTGCTGTGACCTCATCTGAGCCTGCTGCTTTCCCTGACTTCATTTTTCTTAGTGCTGTTCTTACTTCTTCTAGGGTGGGGTCCTCTTCTCTCATGTTT